>NW_026067927.1:39516084-39530732 GCF_014885135.2 Alexandromys fortis
AAGAAAAAAAAAAAAAAACAAAAAAAAAAAAAAAAAAAAAAAAAAAAAAAAAAAAAAAAAAAAAAAGATAAGACTTTTAACTCACAAACACTGTCCACAAAGACTGGGAACTTTCCTGGCCCTTTTATAGTGCACTGTTACAGAACATAACAGTAGGCATAGTGGAAACTGCCCCAAATCCCAGGACTGCAGAGAAAGAGGTAGACAGAAGGAGCGGGCATTCAAGGTCATCCACAGCTACATAGCAAGATCAGCCTGGGCTACGTGAGACCGTGTCTCAAAAAGGGGATGAAGGGAAAGAGGAAGAGAAAGAAGAAAAGGAAAAAGAAGAAAAGTCAGCAAGATGGCCTAGCAGGTAAAGGCACTTGATGCCAAGACAAAGCACCTGGGCTCAATGTCAGGACCCACGTGGCAGAAGGAGAACACTGACTCCATTTGTCCTCTTGTTGCCGTGTGCTTGTCCTGGCATGCACAAACCTGAACTCACACACACCAAACATGAACACACACAATCAAAATGTGTAAACGTTTTTTAAGAGAACAATTCAGGTATGTTTGTGCACTTCTCGAGAAAGAGCCAAGTTTGCATTTCCAATAGCTTTGTGTGTGATTTCTGGTACTGTTGAAGTCAGATTGTGGGGTGCTGAGGAAATTGGGATGGAATGGTAAATGAGATCATAGGCTGCACCCACAGATCACGAGAGAGTTACGACATGCTTTCGCTGTAATCAAATAATTTCGTCTTGTTTGTGAGATTCGCAGAAAAGTGCAGGTTTTAAGTTGAGAGCAGACAAAGGCCATACTTGATGGTCACACTTAGAGCAAGCCTGGTTCATTGCTACTTGCTCATTCTTGTGGGAGGTGTCCCCGCACGAAGGACACACTGCTTCTATGGAAGCAATCGTCACAGCAAGGAAGGCATGTTGACTCAAAACAGCACCGGCACTGAGGCTGGGTAAGAGTGATGCCGAGGAGAAAGATAAGAGGCTGGGGCGAGAACACAGGCTCATTAGCAGCCTGGATGAAGTGTCTGCAATGATGCGCTGGTTTGTGTCCAGGGACTTTTTAAAAAAAAAAAATGGTTTATTTCTATCTACGTGTGTGTGTGTGTGTGTGTATGCCATGTGTGTGGGAGGTGCCTGTGGCAGCCCCAGAAGGTCTAGAGTGATTGGGAAGTGACCCACCTTGAATGGGAACCAGACTCCAGTCACCTGTGAGGGCAGTCCGCACTCTTACCCACTCAGCCGTTTCTCCAGTCCCTGATGCTTTCTTTACACACATACACATAAATAAAAATAAATCTTTTCTTTTGTAAAGACGCTAACCGTGTTGTCAAAGATAAGTGCTGAACTCCTGGTCCTTCTCTTGGATGTTCCTACTGATCATAATCTCTTCGTGAAACGAAACCCCCAAAAGCACATCCACAGACTAACACACAGCGAGGCCTTCGCACTGCTCTGATTTTCCAGTCTCTATGGCAATGACGAGAAGCAGGGCATAGACATTCCAATCAATTCAAACTCTAAACTAGAGGAGTGGCGGTTTGGGAAGCGGGTTCTGGGAGCTTCTGCGCTCCAAGAAAGGCAGAAGTGGGCATCAGTATCAACTGTTGAAAATAGAAAGGGAGCAGGGCATCATGGGTAAAAAAAAAAAAGAGCAGCATAGAGAAGAGGAACAGAGGAAGTGTCCCCTAATCCAGCCATCCACCCTATGACTGTGGGCCTGGAGCCACTCTTGGATGATTCCAGAGTCTTCAAGTCAAAGGTTAGAGTTGACCAAACTTCATATTCCGGGAAGCAGCTGGTGTTATACGTAAGCCCTGCTCTCTGAAGGATGGCTGGCTGATGGTGTGAAGGTTCCTGTGATTTTGTTTCTGTCGATTTTCCTCTGATTGTCCCAGCAGTCAGCCATACTGACAGCATGCACACCATGGAACTGGCTGGCACTGCAGACGTCTCTAAGGTGGGGGCCGTTGTGTTCCACTTTAAACAGTACCCATCAGTGCCTTTAGTGTACTGCCTAGACGAGGCAGTTATGGCCACTTTCTAACTTCAGGTCATGTCTTTCTGGAAACCTAAGGTAGCAGCAGTCATTCCCCAGCCCCTGACAATGGTTCTTGGTTTCCATTTGTTCAGTTTTAGTATTACTTACCATTATTGTGTGTGAAAGTACACATGATATAGGGGCAGGTGTACATGCCATGGCACACATGTGGTCAGAACACAGCCGTGCAAAGTCCATTTTCCCTTCATCTTTATATGGGTCATTGAAACCCATCCAGCCTAGGTCCCCAGGGCCTGCAATGCATCTCCACCTGTTGAGCCACCTCATAGATCTGCTGTGGAAAAATACTTCTGTACCGTGTGTGTGTATGTGTGTGTGTGTGTGTGTGTGTGTTTGTTACTCTCATGATTGATAAAGAACTGACTGGCTGGCAGTCAGAAAGGAAGTACAGGTGTGACAGCCACTCTGAGAATGCCGGGAGGAAGAAGGGCAAAGCCTGAGGAGTCCCAAACAGAAGCAGAGAGAAGCAAGCAAGATGAGCAAGCCACGCTGAGAAAAGATACCAAGTCATGTGGCAAAGCATAGATAAGAAATATGGGTTAATTTAAAGGTAAGAGTTAGGTATTATCAAGCCTGAGCTATTGGCTGGGCATTTATAATTAATACTAAGCCTCTGAGTGGTTATTTACTAAGCAGGTCGGGACAGAAACTTCTGCCTCTACAGACCTCCTTCTCGGATTTTGAGAGGAATGCCAAGCACGTAGAGCATACCCCTGCTGGGCAGGGTACATCTGTGTCCATAAAAACTGCCACTATCTCCCCGCTAAATATGTGTGTCCTTCAAAATCCTTGAGGCGACCTGCAATCCACGAGTGCCCATCTCAAGATTTACGTACCCTTACAGAAAAAAAGCTCTTTTGGTTCTTGCTTAATTCAGTCTATCTGTCACAGGATAGGATGAAAACTGCCATGCACTAGGATAAAAAAAAAAAAAAATGAAGGAACCTTGTTATCTTGTTAAGAGCTAGAGGCTTTCTGCTGGATTAGTGCATGGGATTTGCTTTTGCATGAGACAATGGGCACTTGTCTAATTTTAGATTCGATAAAGCATTTCCTGGGACCTACAGGGGCTCTGGCTTCTCTTATTACTGAGCACACACACAGAGCCCAGAGATTCTGTGAAAAGGGAGAAGGAAAAAGAAGAGAAAGAATTGGGGCTTGTTTTTTCAGTCGCTGATATGACGCCGTCGGGAAAGAGGGCACATGATGCATAAGACCTTCCAGAACGCCACTCACCAGCCGAGTGGAGAGGCAGCCTCGCTGGCAGAGAACTTGACTGGCTCCCCGAGAGCCCTGGTTTCACCCTGGGACCACACAGACTAGGTGTGCTGGTGCACGCCTGTAGTCACAGCAATAAGGAAATAGAGCCAAGAGAGGCAGGAGTTCAAGGACACCCTCAGCTGTGTAGAGAGTTCAAGACTAACCTGGGAAACGTGAAACTCTAAAAAGAAAAAAAAAAGTTCATCAAAAATACATTTTAAAAAGCATAGATATTTTATACCCATATTTGTGTGAATGCTCCATGACGTCACTTGATAACCTCCTAGTGACTCTGTCACCCCAGCGTGGTCTTCCAGCGATGGGCTTCCGGACACCAAACACATGCCTGGTATATCTAGCCCCACTTGCTTTCAGACTCTTGTCTTGTAAAGGAGGGTGCCTCTCTGGGTGCTCAGAGAGTAACGCTTGACTGCCACTCCTAGTGTGATCCACGGGCTGCACACAGCACCCGAAGCCCCAGGGAGCTCATCAGAACTGCAAAGCCTCAGCTGCAAGCAGAGTTTGCCCGTCCTGACCTATCAGTCCCAATAAACACTCGGAGGCTAATATAAATTATAAATGCTCGGCCAATACCTGAGGCTCATCCCTAGCTCTGACATTTAAATGAACCCATTTCTACTAAGCTATGTATTGCCTCGTGGCTCATGGCTTTACCTGTGGCCTGGCGTCCCTTGTTTCCTGGGCAACTGACTGGCGTCTCCCGCCACTGCCCTGACTCTGCCCTTCTCTCCCAGCATTCTCCCTGTGTCAGGCTGCCTTGCCCAATCTCGTTCTGCCCTGCTTCCGGCCAATCATTGTTAACAATGAGCATCATCTACAGCACTCAGCCCTGTCAGACCTAGGGAATCCCAGCTGTGTTTCCCCAGAGCATCGCACTGATTCTAAAATCCCGGGATCTGTGAACTGGACTCCATTCTTACTGTCTTAGCCTTCCTTCAAATGATCCCAACCAGAGTTTAAATACTTTGGGAATCTAAATCTTTATTTCTGGAATATTTTAAGTATTTTGTGTGCACAGATGTGTGCACATGAATGTGAAGGCCAGATGCCAACGCCAGTTGTCTTCTTGAATCTCCCTGCACCTAATTTTCTGATGCAGGATCCATCCCTGAATCAAGAGCTCATCAGGCAACTTAGCCGGCTGGCATCCCCCTCGGGGCTGGGATCACCTGGCTCAGATATTAGACGGGTTTCAGAGACTGAACTCAGGTTCTCCTGTGTAAGCACTTGACGGAGCCACCGTCCCATGCCTCCTTCTCATATTGCGCGATTTCAGAAATGAGAGGCTGATGTTCTACCCAGGCTGGAATCCTACCGAAGTGAACGCCCCATTGTGGACAAGCTTATGTAAAACCACGGCTTTCCCTTGTAGGAAGCAGTTCGTGATCGCAGCAGGAAGCTGGGAGAAATGCCGGGAAGAAAATTAAAATCTCTGGAATTGCCACCTGCGTATTCAACACTTAATAGCTTGCTACATATTTTTTTATTTATGCAAATGCTGAGTGCTGTTACTAATGATAATCATTATTTTATAAAGCTGAGGCATAACAGAGACAATCTCTTTTTCCATATATTACTAATTTCAGGACCCTAAAATTTTTTTCAGTTTGATTTTGTTTTTCACCGTGTCTTCATTTTTGCTTGAGTCTGGATCTCATGTGCCCAGGTTAGTCTTGAACTCCCGATCTCGCCCCCACCTACCAAATGCTGGGATTACAGGTACAGACCACACCATTCAACACCATTTGAATGGCCTTATTTTCTTATTCAACAAAACCCTGCTTTCCTCAGATGTTCCCTTTTTTTTTTTTTGCTTTAGTCTCTCTAGTGTGGGGTTGCAGGCCTGCACCACCACACTTAGCTAACACATTTTCAAACCTTATAAAAACATAACATCCTTGTGTATGCCACGACACCAGGCCTATTTTCCTCAACACACCTAATGCTGAGATGACAAGTTTTCTTGTAAGCAGCCAGCTATGGTAGCCAGGGTCTGCCTCTAACCACCTGCCCCAAGGATGACTCAGGGGCATCTGTGAGATAAAGAAGCAGGGTACAGCCAGGAGTAAGGCATGCAATGGTGGCCTGTACGTGCTCACCAGCCCTCTGCACTGCTCCCAAGCGGTCTCCCGACAAGTGAAGGCCTCTGCCGGTTTGTGTCTTTCCATTGCTCTCATCACCCACATCCGAGGTGTTGCCCACAACAAAGCTAGTGGGGTGTACGCTTGACTGCAGGACCTCTGAAGTTGGTGAGTCTGAGCAGCTAACAGCAGGGGAAGTCGGAGGGTGTGCTCGGCCTCTCCCTCAGCTTTTTCAGTTAGACTTTCTGATTGTCTCAGTGGATTTTCAGAAGTATAATGACTAGGTCGAGCAGCGTAAGATTGGTTCAGTTCAGAGGCTCCAGGCTCTAATTAAGGACTTGCAGGAGCTTCTAACTCCTGTACACACTTGTTAATGATTGAATAGGACTTTCGACTCCAAATCCAGCCCATTGTTTGGGGTTAACATCCATGTAACTTGTTGGTATCTGGTAGGTAAACCAGGTCACACTCACAACAGGAATGCCTTGCTCTTACCTCTCTACCAGCGATTCTTTGTTATTTAGGCTTATTTATTTTATGTGTGTATTTTGCCTGCATGTATGGGTATACACCATGTTTCTGTCGCCTGGTGCTCTTGAAAGTCAAAAGACAGCATCAAATCCCTTGGAACTGGAGTTGAAGATTGTTGTGAGTGATATGGGTCCTGGAAATTGAACCCAGGTCCTCTACAAGAGTAGTCGGTGCTCTTAACCCCTGAGTCATCTCTCTAACCCCTTCCTTCCCTTTTTTGGTAGCTGTTTATGTTTCCTTTTGCTTTCAATGTTAAATTGCTATATTTGTTTATTTATCATGGTATTTTATTAAACATGAATTATTTCCACTAATGGAGCAGCGAGGCAATCAGTGCCCTGGCCTCCTGAACTCTGCCACAGCACCGGGTTTCAGTCATCACAGTGATGTCGGGGCCCTGGTGTTATCTTATCCACTTTGTCCCCAGAGAGCAGAAATCCACTTTCCAATGCAAGAGCCAGCAAGAAGCACCTCTGATAGTTTAAGATTTTCTTTTTAATTGTGTGTATGGGTGGGGTATTGGCAGATAAGTGCAGGGGCCGAGGGAGTCCTGAGGTGTCAGATGCTTTGAAGCTGCTGGACTTACAGGTGGTTGTGAGAAGCCTGGTCTCGGTGCTGAGAATGGAACTCAGGTCCTCTGCAAGGCAAGGTTCATGCTCTGCCCCACTGGGCCATCGCATCTCTCCAGCCCTCCTTCTTTACTTCAATGCAAGGCATGAGATAATATCAAAGGCAGCACATTCGCGCCACGCACAAGCTGCCTGCATGGCTGTACCTTCCCAGAAAAGAAAAATCAACTGTGCATAATGCTTTGTGTTGTCTAAAGTCTCAATGAATTTTGCTGTGCAAAATGCTGTCTTTCCTCTAAGTATTTATTGACACATCTGGCTAGTGCTTATTAAAAGACATTTTAAACAGCAAAGGCAGCCAACTGTTGCATCTATTGGGGGGGGGGTTGAAATTTAGAAAGCCCAGTTTCTTGTGTTCCTTTTACTTGGCTCATCTGAGGCTGACTCATTCTTTAAATTTCTTACAATACTTGCTCTTGAGAAAACCCTGCAAAGAGCGTGGGGAGTGCTAGGTATCATAGAATAATCTTTTTGTACACTGTGAAGATGTATCTTTGCCAAGGCACCTTCTGATTGGCTTTATAAAAGACCTGGCTGGCCAATAGCTAGGCAGTAAGAGGTTAGGCAGGCAAGACAAACTGAGAGGATGCTGGGAAGAGGAAGGGAGGAGTCATGGGTACACCAGTCAGATGCAGAGGGAGCAGGGGATGAACATGCCATGCTAATAAAGATATAGCCACATGGCAGAGAGCATAAATAAGGAATATAGTTTAACTTGAGTGAAAAGAGCTAGTTAGTAACACGCCTAAGCTATCAGCTAAGCATTTATAACTAATAGTAAGTCACCATGTGGTTGGGAGCTGTCTGTCCTGATGACAAACTCTACTTACAGCTAGGGGTTTGTCCTGTGGTACCTGATGGAATACACTTACCTCCTTAACTCACAGTGGTGCCGGCTCCTCCATCCATAAAATTTATAAGCATAAACCCAGAGTTTAATCCTAGCACTCACGAGGCAGAGGCAGGAGGATTTCTGTGCGATCAAGACCAGCTTGGTCTACATAGCCAGTTCCAGGCCAGCTAGAACTATACAGTGACTCTGACTCAATGAATAAACAAGTTAACTAATTAATTCAAGAGAGTAACGTCAATTTTCTCATAAAACTAGTAAAACATTTAGCTGAGACTAGGTATTGAAAGTTCTTAACAGGATGCCTGTCACAAAGTAAACATGAAGTAAGTTCAGCTCACAAATCAGACCCCTTGCTTCGAGCCCCTCAGCCCCTGTAGACGGTCCCTAACTCCTGCTTGCCCAGAAGGTGATGACTCCAGGCCCCTTCGTGCTTATCCTGAACCTGGCTGCCTTCTCCCTCCTCTTCTTTCCATATCAAGGACAGAGATTCTTCCTTGCCAGGACTACCCTGCCTTTCAGCGCTCCCTTCTTCCCTCCCTCCTCTCTCCCTTTCTCGCTCTGTCCTTTTCTCTTCTTCTCTCTAGCTCTCTTCCCTCCCTCTCCTACTCTTTTTCCTCCTTTTCTCTTTTTTCCTTCCTCCTGCCTTTCTTCTGGCTCAGAACTTTTCTCAGCTCTTGTCTTGGTTTGGGTTTTTATTGCTGTGACAAGACATCGTGACCACGGCAACTCTTGTAAATGAAAACACTTAATTGAGGGGGCTTGCTTACTGTTTCAGGGGTTCAGTTCATTATCTTCTTAGTGGAGAGCATAGCAGCATGCAGGCAGACGTGGTGCTGGAGCTGAGAGTCCTACATCTTGACTCAGAGGCAACAGGAAGTCAACTGACTCACTGGGCAGTATCCTGAGCTGAGCATAGGGAACTTCAAATTCCACCCCCACAGTGACACACTTCCTCCAACAAGGTCATACCCACTACAACAAAATCACACCTCCTAATAGTGCCACTCCCTATGAGCTTAGGGGGACAAATACATACATTACCACCCACGTATGCCTTTTCTTTTCGGTAAGTACATTTCTCCCTGGGTTTTACCCTCTGTTCTTGTTATAAACAGTCCTCTCCTGCCCAACTGCAACAAATCAATCTTAAACACCATGGTTCCATTATCTGTAGCAACATAATAAACTATTCCATGTCTTAGTGGCTTAAAATAATGAAGCACTTCGTTCTCATGGCCCTGTCAGTCAAGTTCTCAGTAGCACTCCTGCTGCTCTGGAGAGCTCCAGGGAAGAGAACTGAAATTACAGGGATTTCTACTGGACTATTCAGCATTTGTACCTTGCTACAGCTTTTATTTATGCACACACTGAGTACTGGTACCAATGATAATCTTTATTTCACAAGATTGAGGTGTGAAATAGAGACGATCTGTATCTTTTCTCCCCCCACATATTATTGCTACTTGGAATCCCCTGGCCCAGGCTCTGACTGCTGGAAAACTTTGATCACACATAGTGCTGACCCAACGAAGAGGTAGACAACTGAACCATGGGAGCACCAGAGGCAACAGATTAGTTATTTTGTTGCTGTGATAAAAAGACCATGACAGAAAGCAACTTATTGAAGAGATTATCTGGCCTTACAATTCCAGAGGGAAGACAGTCCATCATGGCAGGGAAGACATGGCAGCAAGGAAAAGAACCTGAAAGGTCACATCTCTATCCACAGGCAGGAAGGAGAGAGAGAGAGAGAGAGAGAGAGAGAGAGAGAGAGAGAGAGAGAGAGAATTCAGAGACCTCCCTCCCCCAGTGATGTACTTCCTCCAGCAAGGCTGCACCTCCTGAAGGTTCCACAACTTCCTCAAATAGTGTCATCAACCAGGGACCAGGTGTTCAAGAACCTGAGCCTAGAGAGACATTGCTCATTCAAACTACCATAGGTAATAACTATTGGAGATCCTTTTAGAAGGCAGCTTGTGTTCTATCTGCTTTTCACCAGAGAGGAAAGGCAGTCTCATGCTTTATTATCCCAGGCAAAGTTCATCTGTGCAAGTAACTAATGTTGACTCCAGGTACTCAGAAGAGAAGTCATTGAAATGACACTGGCAGAGCCAAAAGGCAGTATTGCTGTTGTTGCACTTCAAGGGCCACACCTAAAAGCAGGTCCCCAAGCACCCTGAAAAGGAAGGATTCCTACTTCACTACACCATCAGCACACCACTGAGAACCACCAAACAATATAGCCCCGATCAGTTCTCCCTGTGGCCGCACTCAGTGCGCTCTCTCTCTTTCTCCCTCTTCTTCTCCCTCTCCTTCTCATGAAGAATTTCCTTCTGTATATGTGTTGCTTTTATTGGTTGATGAATAAAGCTTTTTCAGCCAATGGCTTAGCAGAGTAAAGCCAGGTGGGAAATCCAAACAGAGATAGAAAGAGTAGGTGGAGTCAGGGAGATGCCGTGTAGCTGCCAAAAAAAGCAGACATCATATTGCTGCCCAAGAAGCAAGAGGTAAACAAACCATGAGCTTCATGACAAAATATAAAATAGTAAAAATGGATTAATTTAAGATATAAGATCTAGCTAGCCTGAGTCACTGGCCAAACAGTGTTGCAATTAATATAGTTTCTGTGTGATTATTCAGGTCTTTGTGGCCAGGAACGAACAAGCAGTCTCTGTTTACCTCCCCCCCCACTTCTCTCTCTCCCCACCCCCCCAATTTCAGCAGGTTATTTTCCTTTTGAAAAGACATTTATTTACTTATTTCTGTGTGTGCTGGTCAGAAGACAATTACATTATTAGTTCTCCCCTTCTACCATGTAGGTTTCATGAATTGAACTCAACAGTCCCTTTCCAAGCAAGCAGCTAAGCAGAGGGTTGGCATGGGTGTATCTGATATATGTGGCCCCACATTGCTATAGTCTACCTGCAAAAAATGATGGAGATTTCTAATCATTGAGTTCTGCTTTAATGAGGCAAGAAATAAGGATCTGGAAACAACTCGAACATAATAAAGGCTTTGAAGAAAATGTAGGATACCCAAAAAGAATGGCAGTGTCCACTACTCCCACCCACTTCACGCTCCACAATTGGCTGTGGTCTGCCATTCCACTAAAGCTCTCCTCTCCAACGACGAGGCGTTCCTGGGCCTATTAAGGAGGTTAAAGTGCACTTTGGCCATCAGGTGCAGGAGCTTAGGGGAGAATTCCTGTTTGGATGATTTGTTATTGGGGGAGGAGGGTGTAGTTCTTTAGAGAAGTCAGGTTAGGAAGCTGGAAGAAAAAACAGGAAGAAGAAAGAGTGGGACAGGACTCAATTTTGAATGAACACATTCCACCAGATTCCACAAGGGATGTGTAGGCGGAAGTCAGGCTCCAGACTGAACGCTCCCCAAGGCCAGGGAACAGAGGATTCAGGGTCTACATAGGAGTGATAGAAATGACAAGGGACTCCTGACAAGTCAATCGCGCAGGTAACGGAAGGGCCTCACCTCCTGAAGGCAGGGCACTGGAAAGGACCCAGGTCTGAATCTCAAGAGCACAGAGGACACAGATGCCCACAGAGCAAGTAGTTTGCTTTAGCAGAAAGGAGCTATCGTGCCCAGTGCAGCCAGGGTCTGAGGGGCAGCTGCAAGTGTGCCCTCCGTGAGTCTGCCCACAGCCTTGTCACGCAAGAAGCCATTCTTGCTCTAGAACCCTGAGCCCATCTTGACCAGCCTTCAGATTTATTGTTAGCTTACCCCAAATGTGCCCAGCCCTTCTTTTGGGTCACTGTTTCCCCTTTTCAGATGTCATGAATGCTCTCACTTAGCTTGGTCTGCTGCAGAGTTCTCCAGTATAAAATAAGGGCTGGCTTGTTGAGGTTTCTGTCTTGCCCAGTTCCCACAGTTGGCAAGTCCTAAAGAAAATCACACAGGGATCTCCATAAGTTATAAAACTGATTGGCACATTAGCTTTTCTGGATGCTAGACTTATCTGCATGCACGTGTGCATATATGGACACAGACACACAAATACACAGAATAACAAAACAAATCTTAAAGAAGAGAATGACAGCCCTAACTGAACTTAAAGAATTGTTGGGATGGAGAGAGGAAGAAGGATTGGAAGTGAAGGTCAGGTAAACACCCGGGTACAGAAACTAGTTTTGAGAGCTGGCAAATCCATTGTGATGGAATGTTCATAATTCATCATGGTGGTGAGTGGCTTAGGAGGGTAAAAGGAAATAAGGAAAGAAGTAGAGAGTGAAACTCACAAGCAAGATGAAGCCTCCACCTCACAGAGCAGAGGTGTAGTCCTGAGTGGCAAGCTTTTCATGGTTTGACATGTTTGTTGAAATCGTACACAAGATGGTATCTTGAGTAATTGCCTAGAGTCACTGGGGGTAAGGTGCTGATGTGGAATTTGAACCAAAGTTCATCTTGATCTGAAGATTATTAAATTATTTCTATGCACTGTGTAGATTCCATTTCTACTGTTAAAACCGAGCAGAAGTTGATCAAAACATGACCCACATATCAACTAGTGAACTTTAAGCTCTGAAGGTAAATAAAGGCATTGCTGAAACGTCTAAGGAAGGGAGGAGTCAGGCTCTAGGAATCTTAGCCATGTGGATGTCATTTAAGTTCTGAACACGGTCAACACAAATGTGATTTAACAGGACCCAAAGCACTTCAGAAAGAGAGTACAGGATTGAATCTCAAAGCTCAGGGCTTGAAGTAAGCTAACATAGGGTTTTGCTCAGCCCAATTCTTTTCTTGGAAAACACATTCAAAAATGTTAAATGGTGCTAGGCAGTGGTAGTGCACACCTTTAATCCCAGCGCTCAGGCAGCAGAGGCAGAAGGATCTCTGTGAGTTCAAAGTTCCTTCACAGCCAGGGCTACACAGAGAAACCCCGTCTAGAAAAACAAAACAAACCAACAAATGAAATGTTAAATGGTTTGCCTTGTGCCGTGAAGTTTAAGCCAGGTCACCCAGGACTGTCAGCCCTTGGCACCTTTCTCCACCCCAAGACTGTATCCTGGGTTAGATCAACAACCAAGACACTCCACTTTGCTGTTTGGTACTCCTGGTATCCATGTTGTGATTTTACAGATGTCCCACTGCCCTAGGGTCCTTGATAGGAATGATGATTGCCAGTTACCTGCTGTAAATACCGGCTCAAATCTTGCCAGAATTTATCTTTCTGATGGGGCCATTTCCAAGATGCTCAAGAGAAACTGGAAGGCTTGGGGCTTGCTGCCAAGAAGGAAGTTCCCGGTGAGAGTCCAAGCTTCTTCAAAGAAGTGAGGTTTGGAACCAAGGTGTGTTTTGTACCTTCCAGGCTCTTGTTTCTTCTAGGAGCTGGCTAGAGGAGGATGCTGGGAGGCAAATTGGAAATTGCATCCTTTTTTTTACAAGACTTACTTCAGGAATAATTGATAGAGGCTCATCGCCATTACTAAACATTGTGTTAAGCATCCTCGACAACACTGGATTTCTAAAATGGTGGCTATTAAGGCAAGTGGCAATGTAGGGCTTCATAAATTATGAATTACAAGTCACAGATGAATGCAGATAACCCGTAATCAGGAGATAGATGGTAATTAGAAGCAGCTCTCCTTTAGGAAAGCAGTTTTGATTTGGATTTGTGTTTGGATGCTGCAGTACCCTTTAAAGCAAGGGGGGGAAAAGACAGCTCCATGCATAAATAATCTCTGACAGATCTGCAAGGGAGCTTTCTCTTCTGTGGGTCGAAAGCAGTAAGTTAAGAGAAAAGGCTCCATCACTTATTATTGCTGGTAATGGCTGTCATTGATCAGCTGGGAAGGGAGGGTGGGGCAGGGAGCTTGTGTTACTAAATCTGATCCTCCCCCACTATTGTCAAAGACTCTGCTCTAACCAGTTTGACCAACTGGGAACCAAGGGTCAGGAGGTTGGTCAGCACCTTCCCAGGAAGCAGGATCGCACTCACACACAGATCTTCATTTTCCAAGCCACTCCCTACGGCCCCAGAGGTATGCAGAGAGCAGAGAGGAAAAGCTGGCCGTCCTCCACACAGGCTGCGGCTGTGCAACTCTGCTGAGAAACTCTGCTGAGATGTCAAACAGAAGCAGATGTGTCTGTCCCTCCAACAGGACAGGCGTTTTAATAAAAATCTACACAATGTAGTTAAGTTCCCAGGCAAAATGTATTGGGTGGCAGCATGAACTTTAAAGGAAGATTAAATTCATTATTCCTAAAGATTTCCACAATATTGAGAGCCGAATCCTCTGGAGATTTCTCTAAATACAGCGCTGAGAAGTTGCCAACTACATTATTAGAGGCTGATGGACCACTCAGCCTACAAAGATAAATAGTAATAATTATGTTCACTTTTGGCCGTGCTGGTACCCAGCTGTGACCTCAGTACTTAGGGGCCAGGCAGGAGGATCAAGAGTCAGAGACCCATTAGGCTACATAATGAGACTCTGTCTCAAAAATAACTCCAATAATAACAATGTACAACATAGAGGTGGTACAATGCGTTGCATCAGAAACCATATATCCTTTAGAGAGGTCAAAATAATGAGCGTTTATTTTCATTCTTAAAATGTATATTTAAATATATAGTCAGCTTAACATTTATTGAAATGGTTGTAGTTTCCTAGCATAAATCTTGGTTTTGAGAAATAATTTTCATTAGAAATATAAGCAAATTAGAGTCAGTATTCTCACATGGCTGAGGTTTTATAAGTGATAATTTTGTTCTTGTGTTTTATGGACTTCATAAATGTGCCTGTGTTTCTCTGGAAATTTTGTAATAATTTCTTTGAATTGAATCTTCACAGGACTTGGATTTTGCAGGACTATAGACAGAAGTCTGAAATTCTCCTCTGAACACAACATACAATTATTTCATTGCTGCTTCATAACTATCATTTGGCTACTGTTACAAATCATAAAATAAAAATCTGAAATTCAAAGGAGTTGCAACCCACAGGTTGAGAACCACAATCTGACTGCTGAGCCATCTCTCCAGTCCTAGGGTCACTTCTTGCTCCCAGGAATTTGAGCAACATAGGGAAACATTGTCTCACTGCATAAAGAATAAATATCTGTTCTATTTTTAAAGTTAAAGTCTTTTTTTAATTAAAAAAAATTAAAGGAGTACAGATGTCTGAAGAAGGCAATGAGCAAGCTCAAGATGATGTGGTCTGGGGGGATAGTGTTGCTAGGCAACTAATTATCCCT
>NW_026067927.1:39530849-39541291 GCF_014885135.2 Alexandromys fortis
ATATCAAGTTCTTCCTAGCACTCACCGATCCTCATGTTCAACCTCCACCTTTTGATATTCCTACAGCCTTTCTTTGGAGGATCTGAAAGTTCAGAACCCCAGTGGCAAACACAATTGGTCTATGGCGTTCAGAAATTGTAACTTAAGGCCAAGCATAAGGTACATAGCTCTTATCTCACCCTAAGAAGGCAGAAGCAGGAGGATCCAAGATCAAAGGTTATCCTTGGATGTAGAAAGAGTTCAAAGTCAGTCTTCACTACATGGAAACCTCCCCAAAGAAAGAAAGAACATTAGAGTCAGTGGTAGGACATTTATCTAGGGTACTCTAGGTCCCGGGTTTAATTTGCAGTAAAACACAAATACACGTAGAGCTGGTGAGAGCTTCAGAAAGCACATAAACATTCTACATCTCTGCTTGAATTTACACTCCCACATCCCCACAGGCACTGAGCTTGTCACCACTGGGCTCCTGGTCCCAGACATCCTCTTTTCACTGGGTTGTGGGTTTTGTGATGCTTTTTTGTTGTTGTTATTGTTTTGTTTGTTTGTTTGTTTGTTTTTTGAGACAGGTTCTCTACAGAACATTGGCTGTCCTGGAATTCATTGTATAGACCAGGCTGGCCTTGAACTCCTAAAGATCAGCGTGACTCTGCCACCCAAGTGCTGGTGTTAAGAGTTGGCCACCATGCCCAGTTTCATTACTGATTTTAATTGACTACCAGAATACTCCTAGACCATTCAGAGAGTGACCAGACAGCACTGACTAAGTTGAGAGAATCGCAGTTATTCCTGGGATCCACCAATGAAGTTAAGTTAGCCATTGCAGGGTTTCCAACAGCACAATTCTAGGGAACCTGCTAGGCATTGTTTTCTGTGAGGCAGGTGCAATGTCAAGGTGCCAAATGAGAAAAGCAGACCAATGGCTAGTCCAGGTCGCCTAGCTAACAGCAGAACCAGGATTATAATCTGATAATTTTTCTGCCTTCAGCAGACCCCTACAACTACCAAGAATATTGCTGACCATAACAAAGATCCTGTGTGGCAGTCCCGGGAGTACAGATTCACATGTGTTTGCTCACTCCGAACAAGCTGGGGAGCTTGGCTTGATGCCATGTCAGTCAAATCCTAAGAAAGGACTTCAGAATTGTGGACAGTCAGATGTGAGGTGCGGTTGGCTCCTGTGTGTCCTGATGAGTGAGCTTGCTGAGCAGGCGCAGCTCAGCCAACTGGCAAACTCCTCAGGCCAACTGTCTATGTAAAGAATTTTTAGACTTTACAAAAACAGTTAGTTGGCTGCCGAAGATCCTAGCTACCATTTTGTTGTTTGTACTGCTGATTACAGAAAAACAAGCAAGTCCATTCCTCAACAAGAAATTCCTGTTCCTGGCCCTTTCTCTGAGCTACATTCTTTTGCTGAGTGTCACATTCTCTTTCTTGCCCTGAAATGTTACACACCTAGCAAGAAAACCACTCTCTATCTGCAGACTAGATGCTAATCTTTGTCCCTATTCTGTGACCGTAACAAAGTATCTATGGATGGATAGTTTATGATGACAAGAGGTTTCTTTGTCCGTATTCTGTGACTGTAACAAGGTATCTATGGATGGATAGTCTATAATGACAAGAGATTTCTTTGTCTGTATTCTGTGACTGTAACAAAGTATCTATGGATGGATAGTTTATAATGACAAGGGGTTTCTTTAGCTCACTGTTTTGGAGACTTGAAGTCCAAGATCAGGTTGCCTCATTTGTCAAGCCTCTCCCAAGGGCCTTCTGTAGGTAGTATTCTGACAGAAGCATGCATAAGAGGCAGGACAGTCCACATGGAAGACAGGAATCATCACACGGAGGTGTGACCAGGCTCACTCTTTATGAGAACTCACTCTCACAGGAACTAATTTGGGAAGACAGACTCGACTCCAGGAGACCAGCATTCATTCATTCATGAAGCCAAACCCCTATGTGTGCATCTCACTTCCTCAGCACAGAACTGGATACCACTGTTCACAAGGAAACCACTTTCAAACTATGACACAACCCACACCCTCTAGCTCTGTGGCCGTCATCATGAAGGTTTCTCAGTGAGTTGTGCTATTACAATAATAATAATTATTATTGTTATTATTCTGATGCCCCAGAAACCCAAGCATTTTTTTGCTGAAACGTGTAAAGGTTTGTTCATCTCATTGAAAAAGAAGCCTAGCCAGTCATGGTGATGTGGGCCTTTAATCAAGGTCTCTGTCCTAATCAATGGATCAACCCACTCAGGTATTAACTGAATTTGGGGTTAGTGGGATATCTCAGGAATGGTTCTGATATAAAAGCCAGGTCAGTTAGGTTATGGTCACGCCATGTTTAGTCCATCTAGAAAGCCTTCCTAAGAAGTCTGGCAAGCACTGATGACTCCCAGCCTCCAGAGCAAGCACGTGTTCTTTATAAAGTCTTCAATGAGCTAAATCACCACCATTCAAATCCTCACGCTCCTAGGGCCTATCCCAAGAAGGCCATACATTCTCCAGAACTTTCTGTTCAAATCTAACAACTGTGCTCTTTTGAAACCCCACAGCAACTCTCTAGAAACACATCCCCAACCTTATCACTTCAGATGACCCTCCACTCTATGGCAAAGAGACTGCAGGAGTTCAGGTCTATAGTAAAGTCCTCAAAAGATTCTGTGCTAAAGGCCCTGTCTCCACCTTGCCTCATCATAAGCCTTGCAGCAAAGGGTTAACTGATCATGCACTAAATCATCCAAAACAGTGAGGGCAAAACAAAACTCTCTGTCGTTAAATTGATGTTCTCGAGGAGCCAATACCAAGACATACTACGCTTCTGCCCACTAGGAAGGTTCTCCATCCCCACTGCTCTCCTGCTGAAATGTTTGCACTGCCCATTTGGGTGAGGGTGGCAGGCGGAATAGAACATCTGTGAGAAGTTTGCATTTTTAAGAATCCCACAGTTGTAGGAGTCCACGCACCTGTAAGTGTAGGTTGGACAGAAAGGCAGAAGCGCAGCAGTGGGAGACACATCAGGAATGTGAGCTATGCAGTCCTGTTAATACCATTCCCGCCAGGGCTGACTCAGGCCTACTCCGGTTACAGCTTCCTATGCCTGGCATTGAAAGCCCAGCTTCATGGCTGGTTGTACCATACAGCATCCATCCATGCATGGTGTTGCATTTATATCAGATTTACAAACAAGACAAGATTCCTTCCTCAGAGAAGTCATTCACTTCATGACTCTGAGCATGACACTGCCTTGTAGTCCTTGGAATCCTTGCTATGCTTTTTCTGTCTGGGATCACATAGGAGCTTCACACTTCAGACCTGCCATGGGCACGCTAAGTCTCTGCGCATTTACTAGGGAGTTCACAGTCTCAACGAAAAACTCTGCCTACAGGAAACAGGCCCACTGGAAAGCCCTATCTCTGGGGTCTATACCAGGCTAGTAGCATTTGGAGCCACCTGCTCAATTGGTCCAGACAATGTACTCAATATCCAAAGAAACTCACCATATATACCAAACTTCTTTCTTGGTGAGAAAAGACACAGTATTCAATAATAGATGTTTTTATGGAAAAAGTACAACGACCTGGCATTTGTCCAATCATTGCCATGTTAGAAACTATGTTAACATTTTGAAATATCTTTGATTCA
Source organism: Alexandromys fortis (assembly GCF_014885135.2). Taxonomy (NCBI): domain Eukaryota; kingdom Metazoa; phylum Chordata; class Mammalia; order Rodentia; family Cricetidae; genus Alexandromys; species Alexandromys fortis. Next base: position 39,534,506 of record NW_026067927.1, read on the forward strand.
TATTATATCAGAACAGCTGGTGAACCTGCTGCCCCCTGTAGTATGAATCTATCAGCACCATGTCACAGGCAGACAGGCAAGTATCAGGGCACACACTCTAACTATGATTAAGCTATAGCCTTTGTAGATGCAATCTTGGCACAGTCAGGGTGGAAGGTTCTATAGAGCAGTACGGCAAATGTGTATTGCTGATCTCATCAGGTGAAGACAAAGATTTCAGGTCTTCTCCACTTACTGAAATGGGTAAAATTGATTACTGAGAGTCTGTCCCTCGCTAGACCAGACAGTTGTTAGTGATACAAAGAGTCTGTCCAAAAGCAAGCCTGTAAAGACTTACAGTTCAGAGTGGCGCCTATTCTCAGTTGTCCTGGAGTTCTATGAAGCCTTGATCTTCTGAGACTCCAGGCCAGTAGAGGCAATCCCTATAGCTTAGAGGCAGCAAAACTATTTAAGATACTCAATCCCAAAGTGACTGAACTTCACATAAAAAAAATAGCAAACAACCAAAAGTATGTTAGAATAGGTGCTTGCTACATACAAGAGGTTTATTTTCCCCATTCATAAAACTTTCAATAGATGCGGGTCTACAAAGCAAATTATTGTCTAATTAAATGTCTTATTTATCATAATTATACAGGATCAATGAGGCTTTATTTTTAGGGGTTTTTTTTTGTTGTTGCACTGGCTAAATTAGGAAATATATCAGAAAAAAAGCATAATTAGCCAACCTATTCAAGTGTTTGGTTGCAACAAACCTGAAATTCTCCACAAAAATTAAACGTTGCTTCCACCACCTCTCAGGCAGATATGGCCATCACGTTCAACATCAAAGCCCGAGGAAATCATTATATGTCATCTTTCTTCTTATGTAGTGGCTTCTCTCGTTCAAATAGCCACCCTTACTGTGAGCAGATGTTAGGAGGAGCTACCAAACATGTACACGGTAATTTTGTATCCATCCCTGTGTACCTCGCACTTGGACCTTGGTACCCCTAGCATCAAGAGATGATACAGGCGTGGTGCAAAATAATCATCTTTCTTCTCCATAGGGGATGCAGCTTCCAATGTCAGGGAAAGGGCTCTACAAAATATTTGTAAAGCTCATATGGTTTTTCAAATTCTTCTGAATCTCTGCACCTAGCCCAGTCCAGTGACTGAGACCCCTGGTCAGAGTCTGAAAGACCTGTTCAGACTGTGAAATAAGCAGGGGTAAATCAGCCTCTGCAGTCACTTTGACGATTTGGATTCTAACTACTTTAATGAACTTTATAGAATACGATAACACCCAGTCTAAGGTTCTAGAATTCACCTCTAAAACTGGCAGAAGTACACAGCTGCATCTCCAGTAAAAAACACACCTTTGTAAATCCTAGCAGCTAAGACACAGGCACAGACCCTAGAGCAAAAGGCAGCCACAGGCATCTAAGGCCATAACTGACGTGACAAAATAGACCTTGCATCAAAAATGCATCCAGATACCCGGAGCACTGATGCATAAATAGCACAAGACATTTCTCACTGTACGAAACATTCTTAAATGTTTCCTCTCTTGATACATTTTGTTTGTAGATCATTCGTCTTGACCACACTGTGAAGCCTTCCAACCACAGTCTCATGAATATGGTGAGTTTTATTGCTTGCCTGGGGTTAAAACACCAAGTCTGAGAATCATGTAAAATACCACAGGATATTAGGCCAGACCATTCTAAGTCTACATTTCTTCATAGGTTCTTTCCTTTTTAAAAATGTCTATTTTAACTCTCTCTCTCTCTCTCTCTCTCTCTCTCTCTCTCTCTCTCTCTCTCTCTCTCTGTGTGTGTGTGTGTGTGTAGGAACATCTGTACATATGAGTATCTGTACAGGTGCATGCGAAGGTCAGAGGCCTCAGTCCTGTGAAGCTGGAATTACAGGCAGTTACGAGGCACCATGACTCTGTGCCAGGAACAGAGATCAGGTCGCCTGCAGCAGAGCAAATGTTCTTAATTGCCGAGCCGTCGCTCTAGTTCCTTTTCATATTTGCTTCATTCTCTTTAAATCGGTTCAGTGCCAGGGCTGGAGGCTGGGTCGGCAGGTAAGAGAACTGGCTGCTCTTCCAAAGGGTGCGGGTTGGATTCCCAGCACCCACGTGGAAGCTCATGACTGTGTGCATCTCCAGACCCAGGAAATCCATCCCCCTCTGGACATCTTGAGCACCAGACAGGCACACGCACAGACATGCATACAAGCAAACACTCATCCATAATAAATGAAAAAAATAAATTTTTGGAAAGTTTAAATTGGTTCACAGTCACAGCCACTCACTGGGCATGGTGGCACACACCTTTTAGGAAGTGGAGACTGGAGAATCATGAATTCAAGGCCAGTCTGAGCCCCGTAGGATGACTCTTAAACAGACAGAGACCCCAAAAAGCCAGCCAGCCATAGTGACACCCCCTGCATGTGAGGTACCTGGTGCCCCTCCTCCCTCCAGGCAGTGACCAGGTGAGCTCGAGGGCTTCACCCTGGGGCATAAGGGGGACATTCACCTGTTTCTTCCATTTAAATTCCAGGACCGAGTCTAAGCAGTCACATTTCCTGTAACCCTGATCTTACAGTTTATTGTGGCAGACATCTGTTATTGCTACCTGGGTATGTCCCTGTCTTTGTATCACACTTTCCTTCCTGCTCCACATGTAGGCCCCGTGACCTCTGTACCCACGAGGTCAGAACACGGCACCAACCTGAATCAGTGGCAGTTTCCTGAGCCTAGCCTTAGGGCAAGCACGTAAATATTCCTGAACCGTGCTCCTGAAGTTCACCAGGCTCTTAGTTTTTGACTCTGAAGGAAATTAGAGGGCCCATCCCTAGAAGTGGCCCTTTGACATGAGGGTTATTTTGAGCTGAAGACAGCTATGAAATAGCAGATAGAGAAGTATCTGTCCTAAATCAGGACATAAATTTCCTTTTGTGCTAACGCCCTCTCCCAGCCCTCCCTCAACACCAGGAGGAAGAGAACCGCCCTTCTCTCTGGAGACAGAAAGTCCGGCACCAGGACCACTTTACATAAACAACCTTTGCCAAAGCAGCCCTTATCATCTGCTAGGCTGGTACAGGGTTTCATCCCCACAGCTCGCCACTCTGACCAGCCCTCGCTTCTCTCTCTCAATTCTCTACCCATCTCAAGGTGGCACACCACTTCCAGGGCTCCTGCTTCTGCGGGGGCAGGGGTAGTTCTTCTCTAGGAAGTTCTCTGTATGCATGGAAACAAACCTCTCCTTCTATTTCTGCGTTGTCAGTTCAGAGACATGAGAGGGAGAGCGGAGGTTTCTTCTCCTACCCAGAATGACCACTTTGTGGCTCGGAGCCGAGAAGTCTGATCTGGCCAGCTGCAGAACGCCTACTAGACAACTGGGGCAGACAGCTGGCATGACAGGGACAGGCATTCCTCAACTGCTGGGCTCCGTGAGTGAAACACTTGTTGGGAAATTCCAGGTACTCCTTATTTTCGTCTGACTAGTGGATATTGGAACGGAACATATTCTCACTGCTACAGTTCATCTACTTATTTGTGTGTGTTGTGTATGTGGGGGGAACCAAACCCTCCCCATCAACATGCTAAATGTGTACTCTACCAATGAGCTACAGCTCCAGTCCAAACGATCTTTATTTCTGAGATGAGATTCATCACGAAAAAATTCAAAAACTCTGTATTAATTAGAAATACTTAGAATGCCTAGTTATCGCTACTAGGCAACCGCTGATATGAACAGGGCTTTTTCGAGTTGAGCACAGTGATTCATCTTTGGACCTTATGAAGGAGCCCAGCTAATTCTCTCACAGCCGGAATCAAAACTCACAGCCTTGGGAAAGGGAGCAGTGCGGAGTGTGGAGGTGTTGTTTGCTCCAGCTCTGAAATTGGGGGGGGGGGCAAGGCACACCGTGCACATCTCTGCCTGACGATGTCTCTCTGTTCTCAGATGACAACGGATGCCTAGCTTTAGCCATTCACACATCTCTGAAACAAAAGCCTTACATAGTCCTTACATCAGTCTACCCAGCCACAACCAGGTTAACACCAGAAAAACAATAACAACAACAACAACTCAAGGAGGTTCATGAAGCCTCTGCCCTACACGAAGGACTACAGGTATCGTCTAAAGTGTGCTGAGAATGAGGGAAATAGCCTTCCCCAGGGAAGAGCACGCTAATTGGTTATCCAATACCAAAGTCAGCACTGAAAACATATATATAAGTAACATTGTACAGACTAAGCAGGTTGTACTTAGGAATATATATGTATAATTACACACATTTATGTATATATATATACACGTGTATATGTATCTATGTGCATGCATGTAATGACAATTAATGAAAAGAAGGTCATGCCCTTGAAAGAGAGAAAGCAGAGGTATATGGAAGGGGTTGGAGAAAGAAAAGGGAATGGGAAATTATGCAATTATTTTATAATCCCCAAAAAATAAAAGAAGTAAAATAGACCAGATGGTGGTGGCATACACCTTTTATCCAGCACTTGGGAGGCAGAGGCAGGTGGATCTCTGTGAGTTCGAGGCTAGCCTGGTCTACAAGAGCCAGTTCCAGGACAGGCTCCAAAGCTACAGAGAAACTCTGTCTCAAAAAACAAAACAAAACAAAAAAACAGAAACAGAAAAGAAAGAAAGAGAAAGAAAGAAAGAAAGAAAGAAAGAAAGAAAGAAAGAAAGAAAAAAAGAAGTAAAATATAATTTCAAGGTTGGCCAGGGTTGGGGCTGAGTTAGTGGAGGGCTTGCCTAGCTTCCAGGATGCCCTGGGTTGGATCCCCACATCAAATAATCCTAATACTCAGACGGTGAAACAAGAAGAGAAGATTAGCCATTCAAGGTCATTCTTGGCTATTTGGAAGACCAACCTGGGCTACAGCAGAGAGTTGGGGGGTGAGGAAGGGGAGGGGAGGGGAGGGGAGAGGAGGGGAGGGGAGGGGAGGGGAGGAAAGGGAAGGGAAGGGTTGAGTGTCTAGGGAAGAGAGCTGAAATTCAAGCTAAAGCACTGATTAAAGAGTAAAAAACCCAGAAGGCCAAAGGGGCTAGCCTGGGGCAGAAGGGGCTAGCCTGGTGCAAAAGGGGCTAGCCTCGGGCAGAGGCCACCAGAGGTGTACGCAGTATCTATTGTTCCTCACTACAGAACTAGAAGATGTTTCAGGGATGAACTTCACTAAAACTACATTTTTCAGACATCTATGCCAGTGGGGCCCCCAGTGAGACACGAACAGGACTTTCTTCCCTATGTCTTAGAAGGGCTGACTCCACTAAGAGCCGAGCCTGCTGCTCTTCCCACTACCCTCTGGGATCCATGCTGAGGCTCCAAGGATCCAGGTGGCTTCTTGATCTCAGAACGTGGAAGTCCCATGACGCTTGTTAAAGTAGTGATAGAGCCTGGCTCCCTGGTGCTGTGCACACCACTGCCTGGCCTCAGCCCTGACCCTTTGCCCCCAGGTGTGTCTTACACTGAAGGGAAAGCAAGGCTTTTTGCCTGTGTCTTTTCTAACTGATAACGTAGATGGCAATGGCAACAATGTTTACTGTGTTACAGAGCCTTGTCTGGGCACAGACACAGACAGCACCAGGTGTCTTGCATCCGTGTGATCCTTTGATCTTCTTAACAGCTTCTATCTATGAGGCAAATAGGATTGTCCTTCCAGGTTTGGCCAGTGAAGGCCAGAGCTCGAGAGCAGTGCTCCAGGCTGAGGAGCACGGTGGACACGGGAAGTTCAATCTGACTCCATGATTGCCTAGACCTTATAACCTCTGCACTCCAGGGCCCAGGCCACAGCTTCCACACTCAGTTCAGCCAGAAGCGTGTTTCACGGTGGGGAGCTGATGCCAGAGTTCTAGGTTCATCTATCGTGGTCTGGATGAGCAAGTCTCAGGGGTGAATTATGGAAGGAAGGCTTAAGCCCCAAAATGGAGCAATTGGGAGGAATCTGTGGACCTTGTAGAAGTCTTCTGAGAAGTTTTCAGGTCACTGGAGGATGCCCTCCAAGGGGTGTGGGAATCCAGCCTGTCCCTCTTGCCCTCTTTCTCTGTTTGCTGTGTCACAGGCTCTTCCATAATGTACCACTCCACCAAACCTAAAGCCAGGGGGCCATCTGCTCTTGACACTGAACAACGAAAACCATGAATTCAAATTCGAACCACCTAGATCATTGCTACAAAGGAAAGTTAACTCATGGAAAGGCCAATATCTGGATTTTGGACAGGGTCTCATGTAGCCCAGGCTAGACTAGAACTCACTAAGTGGTGAAGACGGCTTTGAACTTCTAATCCTCCTGCTTCTACCTCGGGAGTGTTGAGATTAAAGGTGTATGCCCAAGGCCAACATTTAAAGTGAAATTCTGAAATAATACTTGAATTTAATAAATAATTATCGTCAGTGATTCTTTTCCAAAGTTCAGAACACCATTCTTGTCTGATGTCATCTTTCAAAAACAAACAAATTTGCTGGGCAGTGGTGGCACACGCCTCTGATCTGAGCACTTGGGAGGCAGATCTCTGAGCTCGAGGCCAGCCTGGCGTGTAGAATGAGTTTCATGACAGCCAGGGCTACATGGAGAAACTTTGTCTCCAGGAAAACAAATTTTAAAAATTATATTTTAAACTGCTGCAGGGGACTACCAGACAAAACAGACAGTAAACTCAATCTTAGAATTCAGTTTTCAGATTGCATCTCCTCAAAGTAGGATCACTTCTGGTATATATATATATATGTGTGTGTGTGTGTGTGTGTGTGTGTGTGTGTGTGTGTGTGTGT
>NW_026067927.1:39541339-39627905 GCF_014885135.2 Alexandromys fortis
TATATACAGAATTCAGAGGACTTTCACTTAAACATTCTACACTGATAGTAGCTTACTGGGCAGAGATGATGCAGCCAGGTGAGGAAACTCTGGTTCCTAGGCAACAGAGCAGAACCAAACACCGTGAGAGGCTGACCCCAGGCTCTGAGTTCTGTGTCCACCTTGTTTCTAGGACCTTGAGCCATCCTTTCTCATGCTCCCATGGCTCCTCGCTCTGGTAAATGTAGCCAGCGAGTGCAGCCTTGTTTTTAGAAAGCACTTCCTAAAAGCTACCTGCCAATAAAATGTATAATTAAAACATGAGGTGGAAAATTATTTAGCAATTTAATAATTGCCTACTCATTAATAAACATGTGTGGTCTTGGTTTTCATGCATTAATAATTAAGAATTCTTCAATCAGAGTCTTTGAGAATATAAATGAGGGCCAAATTTATAATCTATATTAAGGTTGGAAAATATGCAAACCTCAAGGGATTCCAGGACTGAGAGCTACAATTTGTATGGAGATTTATATAACTTTAAATATAATTGTTCTTCTGCCCATGGTTATTTCAGACTAAATTAGTCTAATTTAAGTATATCCTGAAACCTACTTTGCGTCTCATTAGGGAGATGGCCCAGGAGTCCCTAAGTGTCACACACCAGGCCTGCATGACTTACTGCCATCAGCCTTATTGTCACAGCGGATAGTAAAACCCTAACTAATCTCTGGACAGAGAGGCTCAGAACGAGTGGACACGGGGAATCCCCCTTCCCTGTCTCCCTGGCACATCGCATTCATCTTCTGTTCTATTTTTGCTTTTTGAGACAGAGTCCTACATGGCCAAGGCTGATCACGAACTCCTGGTCCTCCTGTCTCAGCCTCCCAAGTGTTCTAAGTTTACAGGCATGGTGACCACACCCAGCTAATCAATATTAATGTTGATAGAGACCCAGAGTGCTTATAAGCAGTTTGGGGAGAAAAAAATTCTCAATTCAACTTTTTACCTGGGGATCAGAATAGTCACAATTTTATTTATTATTGATGCTTTTGTTTATTTTTCTCTTTCTCCAAAATGTTGATCTGGGATGCTTCCAACAAATAACATTTTTCCCTTTACAGATCTTCAGGTCATCTCTGACGGGAAAAACCCTGATAAAAACAACAAAGAGGCAAATCCCAGCCGCTGTTAAAAGAGGTCAGTCACCTTTAGTGATCTAAACACGCTTCCCAGCAGCCACTGGCAACAGGTGTTCAGGGGTTAGTCGTGTGCGCGCCAGGAGGATCGAGTTGGAAAGGGAAGTCAATTATTTCTCTTAGTTTACAAACCGTTCTGCACAATCCAACAAGTCTTGTTACAGCAAATTAATTTGCTCTGGTTATTTTGCCTCACTGTTCCTGAGAAGGAGATGAACCAGATCTCTGAAGTAAGGAAGTTACTTCACCAAGGGAGTTAGACGAGAAAGGGTTCTAAGACCACATCTGTGAAGGTGTGATGCGGAATCTTCTGTTGTCTAAATACCCCGTGTTCAGCGCTGCAGAAGTCAGCTATGTTGTCCCCTAGGATCCAGATGTTCGCCTTAGTTTACCGCAATGGAGATTGTTTGGAAAGATGCCTGCCGCCCGAGAGAGGAAGCTGGTGTTCACCAGAGTGGCATTTGTGTCTCAGAAAGAAGGCTCCAGGTTCACACTGAACATCCCCATGTCAGTTTCTCCACCCGAGTCCTGGCTACATATAGGGCAGATCTTTCAAAAGGCCAGTCTTCCAAACAACAGATCCCTTTTTCCTAATAGTAACCATTTTGGGCTAAAATTTGCTGAACAGCGACTAAGCTGTCTACCTGGGTGTTCAGGTAAAGTCACACTTAGGGTTTAGCCCAAGACGACCACAGGACGATCAAGAGTTGTGTTCTCTGCTACTGTTGTGAATTGTAATGTAAATATCTGATATACAAGATATCTGATATGTGATCCCTGACAAAGGGTCATTTGACCTCCCAAAGGGGTCACTACCGATTGCTCTGTCAGCCTGGTCTTGAGCATGTCTATGGGCAACGTCAGGCCTGGGAAAATGGTGCTGGGTTGTATAAAAAATCAGCCTGAGAAAGGCACTGAGCAGCATCCTCCGTGGTCTCTGCATCAATTCCTTCCTCCACATTCTTGCTTTGATTCCCTGCCCTGACTTCCTTGGATGAGGGTCTGAAGGCTGTAAAATGAAATTAACCCTTTATTCCCTAAGTGGCTGTCACAGCAACAGAGAAGCAAACTAGGGTGTGTGGTGTGAGTGTGTGTGTGCGCGTGCGTGCTAGCGTGTGCGTGCATATGTACCTGAGTATGAGTGCAAGGGAGTTGTCAGAATTTAAGGTGAAAAGGGAGACTAGAGAAAAGAGCCCAATGATATTGACTCACGTATGGTCATTCAGATCTGCCCCTTCTTGGCATCAAACTTTAATACAACTAAGAGGGAAAGGAGGAAGAAGAGGAGAAAGAGCTTCTGATGTCAGAAAGGAGAGATGAAGGACAAGGAACAGACAAAGGGGAGGAATGGGAAGAGGGGCATGAAGAAGGTGGGGAGGAGAGGGTATGGTACTTTTCTTGTCACTGAATCCAAATGCCTGATAGAAACAACTTAAAGGAAGGAAGGATTTATTTCAGCTTAGGTTGAAAGGGACATGGCCCATCATGGCAGGGAAGATGTCACCATGGCAGAGAAGTCATCTTCAAGGCTGAGAAGATGTTACCTTGGTAGGAAAGACATCATCATGGCTGGGAAGATGTCACCATGGCAGCGAAAGTGTCACCATGGCAGCAAAATCATCTTCATGGCAGAAAAGATGTTACCATAGCTGGGAAGAGGTCACCATGACTGGGAAGATGTTACCATGGTAGAGAAGACATCATCATGGATAGGGGAAATGTCACCATGGATAGGGAAGGCATCGTCATGGTAGGGGAGGTGGGAAATCTTCCCTGGAGCAAATGTGTCATGAACTGTGTAATGTCCCTTATGACACTTGGTTCTTGTGAGTATGATGAATGCAAACTCCATGAAATATGAAGATGGCACCTGTGTTTTTAATGTCTTTTCAACAAACAACATGTACTCCATTGAGGACCTGGACTATCGTTCTCCCACACACGGCCTTTCTGCATGGGTACAGCCTCCTTTTCCTGTCTTATCAGAGATGCCTTCTCTGTCAAGGGTCTTCCCAATGAGCAGCACCAAATGCTGCTCCTTTGTTAGCTTTGTTTATTTCTAATATCTAAAGTGACCTTCTAGTCAACACATGCTTTGGGAAGCAACAATGCATGAGGAATTTCTTGCCCTGTTCTTCTGTTGCAGGAAGCAGGGGCTTGGATTTGATCTTTCCTCTCCAGAGGCTGAAAGGCTGTGATCTTATCTTTATTTGTTTGTTTGTTTGTTTGTAAGATTTGTAGTGTGTTAAGCTGGGGATCCCTAACAGAGTCACCAAGCCAGACATATCTTAACACAGACTCGCTTCTTGTTTCCTCGGTGATATAACGAAAAAACAAAAATGGTGCAAATGTCAAAGGGTAAGGAATTATCCAATCCAATCCTCACACGTGCAAGTGCATGCACAAGGCATTATTGAACTGGGGGGCTCAAGGTTGTTTAATAACGGGAGAATTGTCTCTTGCGGGATCTAGGATGAGACTACACACCAGGTCAAAGTTTGCTCAAAGTTGTAAACTTTGTTTCTATTTCAGGGTCTCAGAGAGTCTTAATTGAGTAAATAGATGGATGAAAACATTAACTTAGGAAGATGAGAATTCAAAGCTCTGTGTATATTTGAAATTAAACCATTGCTTCTCAAATAAAAGACTGCAGAGATCCTGACACTGTTACTACAAACAATATTACCAAAAGGATTTCTTTCTTGTGGCTTTATCCATGTAAACATAATTAAAATGTGTTTGTTTCTGAGAGCTGAAATATGCTTCCCAGGTGCTAATGTAGAGTCCTGAGAAATGAACTGAGCGTAAAACAAAAGACACACAGCCACTCTTTTCCCTGATCAATTTTCTCCATAATTCTATGATGCTATGCCTTGTTTCTCCAGATCTGTCCTTTGTTGCCATAGTGATGCACTCCCAATGTGAAATTTCAATTGTATTACGCTGGCTTTCCTTCAAGTTTCAGTGACTTGCCATCACCACCCACTTCTCTTTCAACGTGTTTAAATCCTCCAGTCACTGAGCCCCTTGGCAGCTCCATTTGGGGTGCTGATATGGGTGCTGCGGACTTGGATGGAAAGTGGGAGTCGGTAAAAGTCATAGAGAAAATAGGATTTGAGAATACATTAAGGTCCTAGAAAGTAAATCTCTTACCTCCTCCAAACAGCAATCTATTCTTCCTAACAATCCATAGACTTCTACTTTATAAGTGATGGGTAACTGATGGGTAACTGAGGCCCTTATTTAAAATGAGAGTAGATTGGGAATGAGAATAAAGGGGTCGAATCTGTATTAGGCCTCAAAGAATAGAAAGTCTTACAAAAGACTAAAAAAAAAATGATAAACATTCAGCTATCATTTAGATATGTCTACCATGGGTTCACATATTAAAATTTGGTGCCCCTGGTGAAATCTCAGGCAGGTGGATAGTCAGTTGGAAACTTAACCCAACTCTATGATTGTACTGGCTACTATTATGTCACCTTGATACAAGATATAGTCATCTGAGAGGAAGGATCTTCGACTGAGAAAATACCTCCATAAGATCAAGCAACCTGTAGAACATTTTCTTAATTCGTGATTGACATGGGAGGACCCAAGCCATTATAGGTAGTGCCACCCCTGTCCTGGTGGTCCTGGGTTCTATTAGAAAGCAGATTGAGCAAGCCACGGGGAGCAAGCCAGCAAGCTGTCCCTCTCTGTTGCCTCTGCATCAGCCCCTGCCTCTAGGTTCCAGCTCTGTCTGAGTTCCTGCCCTAAATTTCCTCCAGTAATAAACTACAATGTAGAAGTATGAATCAAATAAATCCTTTCCTCCCCAACTTTCTTTTGATCCTGGTACTTCATCATTGCAGTAGTAACCCTAACTAGGCCAATGGTGCTTGGAATAGGGGCGGTGGGAAATAAGTAGCTGAGTAAAACTCATCTTTAGGTTTATCAGAGTATTATAAAACAGACTGACAGGCTCCAGCTAAAAACTGGAAAAAAAATATAGATAGTCAGTTTACAAATTAAAAAGAGAAAATGGTCAATAAGATACCAGGAAAATCAGGGTTCATCGACTCAGTAATAAAAAAAATTTAGCATGAAACTCAAGCATTAGCTGGAGGGCAATTTTATTAATGTTTAAAAGAACAACCCTGCGAGCAGGCAAGCTGCAAGTCTCAACAGCTGCAGAGAGGAGGATGGAGGAGAGAAGGGAAAGCCATGCTATCTGAGATGCTGGCATGGTGGTCTGTGACATGGCGGGAAAGGGAGCTTCAGAGAAATATCAAGGAACTCAATGTACCAAAAAAAGCATGCTTAGGTTCTGCTCAGCTTCTGAAAGAGAAAAAAGAAAAGAAAATGTTGTCCTACTCGAAGGTGGATGGACCCAGACAAGTCTCACGACTACTCAGTGTTAGGGAATTAGGCACTAGTGGCAAGGAATTCTGGGAACATACAGTATAGCATCTCATTAAAGAAATGAATATTCCATCCATATGTTTAGCATGGTGTAAGGTGAGCCCACCTTCCTAGGGGTGTCCCGCCTTCCAGAGAGTCTTCTTGGCCTATGATTGGCCTGCCCACAATGCTGAGCCTCCACCCAGATCAAAGAGTCTCTTCTTTTGAGCAAGAATTTTTCCTTCACTGACTTTCGCTGTAATGACTACTATACACACGGAACTAAGGGCTGTCCCATCTGCATACAGAGATAAACCCTTTTGTGCATCAGAAATTAGAGAGGATGCTAAAGCCAACCTGGCTGGAGTTGGAGAAATGACCACTTCATAATGTTCAGTAAGAGCATTAACTCATGATGTTTTCCTGGATTGTTTCAAGACTTGATTTTTACAACTTTTGAATTATTGTATGCCTGCATGTCTCTGTGTGGGTGCGTGCATGGGAGCACAGGTACCCACAGAGGCTGGAGTCTACCCAATTCTCTGCAGTGGGAGTTACAGACAGTTGTGACATTCCCATGGCGCTGGGTTCTCTGCGAGGGCAATTTGTGCTTTTAGCCACTGATCCATTTCTCCATCCTCCTGGCCAGTTTTTGAACCAGAATTTCCTCTTGCAGGAACTTACCTTAAAGGGAAAATGATAATGAGGGCAGAAGTGGATAAAAAGAGGATAATGCAAAAACAGTCATTTTTATTCTGTTCTCACACAAGTAAATAGAAACAACTTCAAGGTCTTTTACCAAGGACAAGAATATAAATGACTAAGCCCTCTGAGAGGATGTGGGAAAGCCACTGAAAAGGATCATGGAAATCTGTATTTCTTAATATGTATAGATTTTATATTGACGTGAAAAGTATGGCCAGAAGCTGTGAGGGAACAAACATGATGGTGTAAAAGACTTCTGGAGATGCAGTAGTAAAAATAAATGGGAGAGGGTTTCCACAGAAACGGTCTACACACTCCCATGCGACAATGAGATGGAGGACGCGGATGTTGCTGAGAGATAATGCTTGTGAGGGACTTTTATTTTGTAAATTCTATGTTTTATGAATATTTGGAACCAGAAAGCTAAAATCAGAAAAAAAATAGAGACATTTCCATTTTTTAAAAACATACCAAATTTTCCTCATGGAAGTTGTAGACAGAGAACTACAACATGAAAGCAGACGGTACTAAGAGGAAGCGTAGTCCTGGAGCAGAGTTCATCACCTGGCCAAAACCTCCCTCCTTTTCACCCCAACCCCAGCATCCAAAGATTATGTTTCTGACCATGAGTTCAGGAACTTCCCTGGATTTAACCCCTTTCTCTTACAAGAAAGAGGGTAATGAGGTGATCTAGTGAGGGCAGAGAACCTCCCGGCTGAATCGCTCTGCTTCCCTACTTGACGCACAACCTGGCTTTCCATCCAGCAAATTTAGGTGACTATTTGGGACAACCAGTGGAAGCTTTGCCTTTTGTAAGACGAGACAAACGTTGAACAAAACAGAAGGAAACACAAACTGGAATATGATTCAGACCATGTGTGGCACCGACATGGGAATTACAGTCCCGAGTCGCTGCTTGGCGAGGGTTTGGATCTAATTACAAGGCATTCCCAAAACAACACCTCTCTGGGAGTCACATGCATGTCTGAAAATGTTCTTCTAGAGATTCCTGGCCAAAAACATTCCTTGTGTGAAAAACCCAAACCCTAGTTTATCCTCTCTTGTGCAAGGTTTCTAAGGATCTTTCTATAAATCATAAACTTCACTGGAACCTCACATGGTGGCATCCTTATAATCCCTACACTTCAGGGGGTAGGGGAGGGCAGAGGATAACATGAGTCCCAAACCTGCCTGGGCTATGGAGATCTTGCCTCAAAAACAAACACAAACATTCTCTCAAACAAGGCCATGTGGGGTCCCCTCTCCTCAAACACGTTGGGTTAGCTAAGGAAGCATCCAGCTGCTGCACATTGGATTAGCTAAGGAAGCCATCCAGTTGCTGCTGTGTATTCCTCCAGGGTACCTCAGGGACGCTCCTGCCACATGCTAAGTACCCAAGTGGGTGACACAGTCTCTTGACTTATTTGTTTCAGAACACAGAAAATGGAACAGTTATGACCATGTTGCCTCCTGCCACGTCTCACACTTGACCTTGAGTCACATTCCTGATGGGGGCACCTGAGTACACCAGCATGCTCCTCCTCTCTGATCTTTCTCTGCTGTAGGATAATTCTCTTGTACCCTGTAAAGATATATTACTCATATTGGTTTAATAAAATATCAATTGGTCAGTAACCAGGCAAGAAGTATAGGCAGGGCAACCAGATAAGGAGAATTCTGGGAAGAAGAAGGCAGAGAGTGAATTGTAAGCCAGATGCAGAGGAAGCAAGATGAGAATACCTTACTGAGAAAAGATACCAAGCCACGTGGCCAAATGTAGACAAGAAGTATACGTTAATTTAAGTTGTAAGAGCTAGTTAATAATAAGCCCGAGCTAATAGGTCAAATAGTCTATAATTAACATAAGCCTCTGTGTGTTTCTTTGGGGCTGAATGGCTATGGGACCAGGAGGGACAGAAACTTCTGTTTCCATTTCTCTTCTCCATCAAGTCAAATTTGTCCTTGCTGGTCCCAGCCACGAGAGGAGAGTCTGAGTCTCTTCAGGATGCTGGCCTCAGAGGCTGACACTGAAGGTTGAAAGAAAACATCACTGATTGGACTACATCCAGTGACTCATTGCTGAAGGAAGCTAAGTGTGTACTAGCATCAAGGCCAGCTAGCCAATGGAGACCCAACTTCTCATTTCTTCCTCCCCTTCAACAACAAAAACAGGCTTGATGGAAAACTACTCAGATGATTCGTTTCTCATGAACCTGTCTCCAGTCCGCCAGACAGGATGAGTTAAGTCTGTATCATGGAACAGGCTCAAGCAGGGATGGTGGCTGCATGCAGCATCTCTCATACCACAAAGCAGAAATTTGTGGAAAGTCAGACCAGCCTGCACAGTGTGAGAAGAAGTCTGGCCTCTGACTGTTGTGGAAGGTTGTACCATTTCAGGTCAAGTTTACAGTGGTAAAATGTTAGAGTGCTCACTTGGTATGTGTGAATCCCTGGGCTCCATTCCTAGCACACCCTGTGCGCATGCACACACACACACAAACACACACACACACACAGCACATTAACATTGGTCTGAAAACTAAAGAAGTCACAGAGCGCAAGTAGTGGACTGAGTTAGATCACAGACCCCAGGGATCTGTGATTAAAAGTGTTGCCCAGTTGGACGCCCCTGCCGCATGTTCCTGCATGTTAACTTAGGAAGATGCTGGGAGAAATCCCTTGGGCAGTTTCTCCATTACCATACAGACACTCACAATGATGGAACCAACTTGACACGTGAGCCTGAAACTGCAGCAGCCGAAGGCTTTCATGAAGAATCTGTTCTCATAATAAGTGTAGGTAATAATGGGAGCCAGACTGTAGCAATTCCATTTGGGGAGCTTAATTCAGTCTGGTTCTAATTTGAAATCAATCAGAAAAGGTTCCAGAATGATTGTATTAAGAGGGGTGGGGCAAGGCAAGGAAGACAGAGGTAGTGAGCCAATTGGAAAGAAAAATGGCTGCTAGAGCACTAAACACAGCGTCCTGCTCGATTGCACAAAGCCACGTCTGTTTTGGGGCAAGACCTTGGTTTTATCTGGATGACTTGTGCTAACACTGTTCCATAACCTCCCATTGCTAGAGATTTAAGTCCATGAACCGCCTGCCTTCTTCCCTCTGGAATTAAAGTGTTTCAGAAATTGTAGATAATTTAAGGATGTGCTCAGTCAGTTCCTGTCACCGTGACACAAAGCTAAGGTAGTTAACGTTGAACAGGTTTCTTTTTCTCCCAGGTTTCCACACATCGCTAAAGTTTTGGTCCATTATCAGTTGGGAATGCTGCAGACACTGGTGGGGAAGCAGGTGGAGGAAGGTGTTCACCTCATCAAAACTAGTAGATCAGAGTCCCAACACTGCTTTAAGGACATGCCTCCAGTGACCTAATTCCTCCTTTTGGTTTTAGCTTCTAAAGTTCAATATGTTCTCTAGATCAGTAACCAAGAAGTTAATATTAACATGAACTTTTGCAGGATACAATTATGAACCACAGCAAATAGATTCTTGAGATGATAAATAATTCAGTTATTTTATTTAAATATATACATCTAACATATACATACATATATACAGAAAGAAGATGAGTGAATAGATGAAAGATGGGTGGGTGGATGCATGGATGAACAGATATCAATTAGACCCTCAAATTGAGCTACCACAACCATAGGAAGAAAGCTAGATCTGGAGATAGAACTCAGTAGCACAGGATGTGTGTAGCATAAACAAACCTTCCCCTAGGAACAGCAATTATCTCCGGTATTTATGGGAAAGAATGGCTATTACAATCGTACAGAAGTTCATTGAGGTTTATGGTCATAGGAGCTGGCTAATCTCGCTGTACTTTTTTTTTAATTTGCAAGTTCTTGATAATAAAGTTTTAATTATTTGAAGAGAGAGGGAGGAAAAACAGAAAGAGGGAGTGGGAAAGGGGATGTTGGGTGTAGTTGCCCAAACCCTTACTCCTAGGCATGGAGGGAAGACAAAGTAGACAGATCTCTACAAATCGGATGCTATCTTTCTCTGCATGTGGCCATACTCCCCAACATGATGATAAGGGACTGAACCTCTATAACTGTAAACAAGCCACCCCAATTAAATGTTTTTTTATAAGAGTTGCCGTGGTCATTGTGTCTCCTCACAGCAATGAAAACCCTAACTAAGACACAAACAAACAGACAATTAAATTTTAAAAGGAAAAGAAAACAAGAAAAAAAACCCAGGTATTTCCATACCAACAATGGAAATTCCTAGCAAGTGTGAGCCCCTGGGTCTGATCCCCATTGTAGTAAATGGACCTGAAACAAGAGCATTGTCTGTTATGTCAGTGTGCTGGGTAACAGCTCCTGTAAAGACTCCCCTGTTTCCAAATCTACGAAACTGATCTTATGAAACATAGTCAATTCCAAAATTGTTCTGAGAGATATTCCTCTTTTCAATATTAGTAGCTAATTTAAACATGTTACAAACTCTCCAGGGAAATCACCTGCACAGGCCAAATGTGGGCCCACATTCTGCCCTGAGACAGACGTAGCCCAGAGTTAAATAGAATACATAAAGGTCCCCACAATACCTAGTGCCCTTTAATGACTCTCATCCTGGAGGAAAGTGATGCAGGTGCCCAAATTTTTTATTTTTATTTTTTTGTGTTTTGTTTTTTTTTCTAATTGGAAAGCACGTAGGGCTAGGAAAAGGCCAACTTGGCAAAGCGCTTGCCCTGCAAGCACGGAGACCTCAGTGTGGCTCCCCAGCACCCATGTAAAGTTAAGGGTGGCTGAGCACTGTCATCTCATCACTGGGGAGGCAGAGACAGAAAGATCCCTGGATATGCTGGCCTAGTCCAGTCTAAGTGAACTGCAAGCGTTGGGTTCAGGGATAGACCCTGTTCCTGGTGATGATGATGATGGTGGTGGTGTCAGTGATGGTGATGATGATGGTGGTGATGTTGATGATGCTGATGCTGGAGGTGGTGATGTTGATGATGCTGATGCTGATGGTGTCAATGATGGGGATGGTGATGATGATGATGGTGGTAATGACAATGATGGCGGTGATGATGGTGATGATGTGAAGAATTATTGAGAAGACACCTAAGGTTGACAATGCTCTCCACCAGCACTTGTACTTGTACAAATATGTATATTAACACACACACACAGAGTGACTTTTAAATAGAAAAGTAGACACAATAAGTGAGAGTCCACACAAAGAAAAAAAAGGCAATAGTAAAAGTTCATTTTTGATTAACTTTAAGTAACTGGCTGGTGAAATGGCAGAGGCTAGAGAGTGTCCATTACAGGGCAGGCCAGTGGGCTGGGAATGCCAGAAGGCAACACTGCAGTTCTGAGGCCAGATCTCTCGTTACCAGCTCGCTGCAGGATTTCTTCTTTCTGTTTTCACTTGGGTAGAAGCGGCACACCCACATCATCCAGGGAATCTGTACTAAAGAGAGCTGATTATAGATGCTATCTTCTCTACTCAAGACCTTCACAACAGCGCCTTCATCAGTGTTTGGTTGAACAGCAGGGTAACTGTGGTGCAGCCAAGATGACACATAGAATGAGCTTTATCATGGGAAGAATGTCAGGAGAGTTACAGACAACTCCATGGGTGCCCAAAGCAAAGAGAAATCAAGAAAGGATGAAAGGTTGAAAATCAGCCCCATGGTAAAAGACTAAAGAAGTTATGGGTTTCTCATAAGAACAAGAGAAAATTATGTTTATCAGCAGAAGCCAAGCTGTGTTAGCCAAGTTGTTACTTTGGAGTATTGCTTTTAATCATCTCCACAAACATAATAAGTCAGAAAATGTTTGAATCCTCATTTTGTAGGCAGAGATGCTGGCCACAATATTTTCAATTGCAGGCCTGAAGATATGGCTCTATGGATAAGAAGATCTGGGTTCAAGTACCAGCACCAACATGGTGGCGGCCCACAATTCTCTACAATTCCAATTCCAGGAGCTTTTTCCGACTCCTGTAAGGTGCTAGCAATGCATATAGTACATAGACATACATGTAGGCAAACACTCCTACACGTAAAAATAAAATAATCTAAAAATTAAAAAGAACATATTTCCAATATCACATGGTTGTGGAACTGGCCTGACGCTACTAAGAAGGGATCAAAGCCTGCCTAAAATCACAGCTTTTCTCATGCTGAGAGTATCAGGAGTTTGATAGCTCCCCTGTCTTGTTCAGACACCTACAGACCCCAGCTATTAGGCTTCTCTGGGCATGGACATGCTCCAGTGTGTGTGGCAACTGGTAAGCTCCTGTATCTCCAAGGCTACAAGGACTAGTTGCTGTTTATCTGACCACTGAAACATCCTAGAACTTCCCTCCTTTTCTACATGACCTTATAAGGTGCCTTCCCCTGGCCCTGCTGCTCTTAAGTATAAAAAATGAAGCTACCTCAACGTTCTTGCCCCAACCAATAATATACCACACGGCTCTAACTGGCCATTCTTGCTGCTGTTTAACTATCCTCTGCCCCCTCCTAATAAATGAACTTTTCTGACACAGTGTTCTGGGTGTTCTCACCTCTACTTGGGATCCTCCTTCAGCCCTTGGCTTGGCCCCACTCCTAAGCACCTCCCCCCTCCACAAAACCATACCGAGACTAAGTGCGCTGATGATGCAAATAAGACTCGCATTTAGGCAGTCTGAAAGTTCTACGCCCTCCGCCATGAACTCATCATCCATACACGACCTCAAATTTTCACAAAAACTCCATGAGATAGTGTCTCAGCCACCATTCTCTTGCTGTGAAGAGACAGCATGACCAAGGCAACTCTTAGAAAACATTTAATTGGGGGCTTACTTTCAGCTTCGGAAGTTAGTCTGTTATCATCATGGCTGAGATCATGGAGGCAGGCAGGCAGCCGTGGTGCTGGAGAAGTAACTGAGAGCCTTATGTCCTGATCCACAGGCAGGCAGAGGGGGGGAGAGACTGAACCTGGCTGTGGCTTTTGAAACCTTAAAGCCCATCCCCAGCAGCCAGCAGCGCACCCCCTCAGCAACAGCACATCTACCCAAGTACAGACACATCTGCCAATCCTTTCAAACAGTTCATCAGCTCAGGACTAAGCGTGCAAATATACGAGCCAATGGGAGGCAGTCTCATTCAAACCCCCATAGACAGGTATTATTATTAATCCCATTTTACAAATGAGGAGACAGAGGCTTGGAATACCAGAGGAGCACACAGGCTGGGAACTTGGCTAATCGGATCCCAAATTTGTGTTCATGTCCTGTTCCCCTGCCCCTCACCTCTGCAACTTCTAACACAAGAGAGACAAGGCTGTCCAGGGGCCTAATTTATGTTCAAATCCAGCTAAGAGGAGTGGGGCTTGAACTGAAGGTGTAGAAACTGTTGGTAGGACAGGAAAAGCAAGTTCTCGTCACCCATCAGGGAAATGAACACACATTGGCTATGGAGGAAAAACTCTTTGAGGACTTTGACCAAGTCCTTATTCTTCTCGTGCTGGGGAGCAGTTCTGTCATAGTGTGTGTGCTTAGCAAGGCCCTACACCCAGCATCCAAGGGAAAGAAAGACAGAAACGGGACTGGGAGGGAAAGTGAGATGGAAAGTTAGTCTCCCTAGAACTCAGAGGACCATCAAATCATTGAACTGGGATGTGTGTTGAGATTGGCAAAGATGAAAACACAGCCCTTTCTTCTCACACAGAAGATATCAGAGTTGGCATCTCTTATATGAAAATGTTTCCTTGTCTTTCTCTTAGCTGCATATATTTTTTTTAACAAAAATTAAATATACAGTGTGAACCATGCCTTCAGTTCTTGGTACGGAATAGACTAATTTAAATCTGACTCCAAAGGAGCAATCCTAGGCTTGCCTTCTCCAGGCCACTCAGAACACTCCTGGGTCGTTTCATCCTTTCTCTCAAAATTAGCCTTTCCTCTCAGAACACAGAGTAACTTGCAAATCTGCACTGTTCTGTTTCTGTTAAGGGCCGGGTTTCAGTTATAAATTGTTCTCTATCTGATGTTCTCTCCTTCCTCCAGACCTCAATGTTGTAGTCTGTGCAAGGCTTCCTCCAGCCGCCACATTAAGGTGACTTAATGTGGATCACCACTAGGGGCTGGAAAGGAGCTCCATCAGCAGTGTGCAAGCTGCGTTCAGATACCCAGAACCCACTTGAAATGCCAGCAAGGAGGACCAGTATCTGCAATCCCAGTGCCGGGAGATGGGGACTCTCAGATCCATGATGATTTTAGGGGCTTGCTGGCCAGTCTAGTGAGTCATCAAGCTCCATTTAGAGACCCTGTCTCAGAAAAAAAAACATTGTGGGGCCAGAAAAATGTCTTAGTAGATAAAAATACTTGAGACCAAGTCTGGTGACTTGAGTTTGATCCCTGGTACTGACCACATGGTAGAAGTGAATTGATCGCTGCAAGTTGTTTCTCTGACCCCCACATTCATGCTCTCATACCCAGCCCCCCACAAAATAGATGATAGATAGATGATAGATTGATAGATAGATAGAAGATAGATAGATAGATAGATAGATAGATAGATAGATAGATGATAGGTAGGTAGGTAGATAGATAGATAGATAGATAGATAGATGATAGGTAGATAGATGATAGGTAGGTAGGTAGGTAGATAGATAGATAGATAGATAGATAGATAGATAGATAGATATGTAAAAGGATAAAAGTGGCAAAACCAGAGATTAGAGATATCTCAACAGTTAAGATCTTATGCTATTTTTACAGAGGACCTGAGATCAGGTGCCAGGATCTGCATGGTGGCTCATAAGCAACTTCAATTCTAGGGACTCCAGTGCCCTTTTCTGACTTACATTCAGACAAACCACTCATACTCATAAAAACAAGCAGAAATGTGTTGCTGGAGAAGTGGCTCAGCCATCAAGAGCCCTTGCCACTCTTACAGAGAACCTAGGTTCAGTTCCCAAAACCTACATGGTGGCTAACAACCATCTGTAACTCTAGTTCCATAGGATCTGGAGTTTATCTAACATAACAGGCACTACACACGCATGTGGTGGGCACACACAGGTGTAGGGAAAACATTCATGCATTAAAAAAATAAATATTATGAAACAAAAGCTTTCTTTAAAAAACTCACCAAGGTGAAGAGTGATTGAGGAAGATACCCAATGTCCATCTCTGGCTTCCACATGTGTACTGCATGTGTGTATTTACACACACACACACACACACACCATGATACTTTGCAATTTCAGGTGTAATTTTTGCCCTAATCATACCTCTATGATATCATAGCAATCACCCCTAATAGCTTTAGTGAGCATAACACTGAAAACCAAATGGTAAACATAACCGGCCACCAGAGCACAGGCATCAGTACTGCAACAGCAACAGCCTGGGAGGCAGGTAGCACCATGGGCCCCACCTTCCCAAGGAGGAAACATGGTTTGTGTAACTGCAGCAACTTGCCCGTGTTTGCACAGAACGGGGCTGAGAGCTAAGACTCTGGGGTTTCCTGCATACAAAGCCTACACCCTGTGGAAGGATCTGCTCAACTCCTTGAAAACCATGACCAGATTTTATTTCTTTGCTTCAATTTCTTAAAGGTTCTTGAAAGTTCAGAGCATGGAGTTAATGGAGGTAGACAGAATAAAGAAGGGATTCCAAATGGGAATTCTGTGGAAAAGTGGGTGGCCCTGAGATCAACCCCAATCTCTCAGGGCAGGTGGCAGTCAAAAGGCGAGTCATGAATTCACTCCTGACAGCAAGCCGCAGAGCAGGATTGGTACTTGGGCAGCCATTTCCAAGCCCCATGAGAACCCTGACAGGATTTATTGCATGTGACAAACTTTATGTAAAATTATAGGCAGAGGTGAGACATGGAGCCGTGGCCTCTTTTTATCAAAACGGCAGCAAAGGTGTAAGATGAAAAGGTGGCTCTCCCGGATTCAAGGAGCTCACAGAGCAGCTGCAACCAGCTAAACAGTTAGCCAGCCAGAGGGCACAAAAATGAGTAGTGTGTGTGTGTGTGTGTGTGTGTGTGTGTGTGTGTGCATGCACGTGGGGTGGGGCTTTAAAATATCTATGAAACTGCTGGAGCCAAGCACAGGGACTAGAATGTATTTGGTGGTCACTCTGCAGCATTAAGGCAGGCTTCGGTAGTATTCATCCAGCTCCCTAGCTCTGTAGGCTAGAACGTTTGTTGCCTGAAAGATGTTACCTCCCAGGGCCGGTGCAACGGCTCAGTGGGTAAAGGGCTTACCCAGCAAGACTGAAGATCTGAGTTCGAATCCCTAGAACGGATATTGAGCTGGGTACAGCGGCCCATTTCTGCTGTCCTGTTGCTATGGTCGATGGAGAATCCAAAGAAGTTCCAGGCCATCTCTCCTGATGTACGCAGTGGCATGTGCAGCCCCCACTATCTATACAAAATACCTGGAATACATATGGTACATTCCTATAACACGTGTGACGTCAGGGAATCTCACCCTCACCTGCTATGAGCAACACTTTCCATGTGGGTGTCACCAATGTCCTTGTCATGACAGCCGACACTCTGAGGACTCCCTTGACTAAGCAGCCATTGCTGGGCTAGAAGGATGCCTCATAATAACCCTTCCTCTCTTTTTCCTTGTTCACAAAGAAGAATGAGCTCTAATTTTTAAATGCATGCCAAAATTGGGAGTCTGGCCACAGGACACTAGGTCATGCCACCACTTGGGTCAATAGCAGGGCAGTTGATGATCAGCCAAACATGCCACGGCCTGTGTGGCTCAGAGCCGAACTCTTTCGGCAGCCCAGCATGGGTTTTCCTTGAGTCTTGCCTGATGTACCGAAGTATCTTTCTGGAGAGAGTGTAGATAGGGGAAGCTGAGACTCCAGAAGTCACGACTGTTAATAAAACCTGACAGTGCACGAGGTGGAGTTAGAAAAGAAATTTGATGTTTATCCAGTCACCGTGTCTCCAGGTCATAAAACAAAGCATAAACAATGTTCATAAAAACTGACTGCTAAAATCACATGTGCTGGTGCACTCTGTAGTTCCAGAACTCAAAAAGCAGAGGCAGAAGGACCATTTGAGCCTGGCCAAGATTACAAGGCTGTCACAAACAAACACACAGATCGAGGGACATGTCATCCTCCAGCTGCTGAGGACACTGGCTTGAAAGCCTTGGAGAAAGACAGGACCATGGAACGTGGCTTCAGCAGCCTAAGGGCGTGCTCAGATATTTCCATTACCAGCGACTTACCCATGATTCTTTACACTGCACACTGTGGTCCTGACAGGCCAAGCAAACTCACGCCCCCCCCCCCAATTCCCATTAACAGGCGCTCTCCTCAGGTGCTTGCGTGTTTACCAGCGAGCGTCCTTGCCATGCGGTGTCATGTTTGTTTATGGCCTTGCTTCAAGATAAACACGTTCCATTAAATAAAATGATAAAGCACTTTTCAAAAAAGTGTTTGTGGCCTTGGTGATGGTAAGTGTTTGACGGGTGCGTTTTTGTCTCCAGACTCCTCAAGATAGTCATATCGGTGAGAACAGCTTTTTCGTGTGTGTGTGTGTGTGTGTGTGTGTGTGTGTGTGTCATTGTACTTGACATTGCCCTTCAACATAAATTGTGGGCAATTATTTTAAATAAGCCTGTTGTACATATTGAGGGAACATTAGTTCTGCCCTTTCTTTAAGGACTCTCTCAGTCAGATCGGAGAGTTGTTTTTTGGGAGGAGAGGGGAGGTTCTTGTTTTGCTTTGCTTTTTAATCTGGATGATTTTTAAGGCTGCTCCAGTCAGTTAAGGACAAGGCGTGTGCTCCGAGGCTCTGAGCAGTTTTGAAGTTTCAAGAACACTTGGAACATCGTCCTGAAGAACATCAGCCTCTTTTTAAGGCTTTGTTGAAATTTGCTCATTTTAAGAGGACAGTCAGTGGTGTTCAGTACAATTTGCATCTTCTTTGAAAAGTGATTATTCCGGGTAAGAAGCCTGCAATCCCCTTCTCCCAGGCTTGTGTACCCTTTCAGTCCAGGTGTGAGGTGGCTGCGGTTCCTCAGTTACACTTTTGTATGGAACGCCCAGTCTTTCTCTCTAGAACGCTGGTTGAGAGGCCTGCTTCCCCCCAGATCTGAACAATATTTTGTCACCTCCACCCTGCATCAAGACTACTGAAAACTCTACCCAGCTATAATATGCTCCCACCCGGCAGGGTACGCATGGCCAGGCATTTCCTGTTGAGTCTGTTACAGTCAGAGATGAAAATGGTGTATTCCACCAGCAAAACATAACACATTTAATAAACTTATCTCTGCGGCTCAGCAGCTGTACAACCTATTGGTCCCCAGGAGAGATGGCTGCAGTTCTTAACTTAAAGGGCCCATGAACTTTTTTGTACCTTTGCACCGGCTTCTTCAACAACTCGCCGTGCGGTTTCAAACTCAGCAGATCTAATTTGGTGCTACTGAGAGGGGAGGAGGCAGAGAGAAACAGCTGCAGCTTCAGTAATCCCTTGATTCCAGGGCCTCCTGTGGACACCCAAGTCCCAGGGTGCTCCAGTCTCTGTAGCCTATGTGGAGTCCATGGACGCCCAGGTTCTCTGTTGATTCTACTACTTGGGCAATGAGAATGAGGTAAACAGCAGTCATGTTATACTGCCCAGGGAATGGGGGTAGGGAAGAAAGTCTGTGCATGTTCTCCAGAGATGTGGGATGCTCCTGGGGCTGGAAGTACAGGCAGCTGTGAGCTGCCCATTGTGAAACAGAGCTCTGGATCTCTGGAAGCCGATGCTCTTGACTGCTGAGCCATCCTTCCAGTCCAGAGCTACTTGTTTTAGAATTCCACAAGCTTGTCTAGACCGTGTGTAGAGGTTTGAATGAGAAAGCTTATGTATTTGAAAACTTGGTCCCCAGTTGGTGGTACTGTAATACTCATAGAGATTATGGAACTTCTATGATGCGTAGCCTTCCTGGAGGAAGGACATCAATGGGACCACGTTTGAGAGTTCAGAGCCTGGCTCTGCTTCCAGTTTGTTCTATCTGCCACCTATGTGAGGTTGGGACGTGATCTCCCACCCTTCTGGCCCTATTGCCATACCTTCGCTACCATCAGAAGTAGCTAGCCTTTTGGAGTATTAAACCAAAAGCAACTTTTCTTACACAGCCACCCAGCTACACAGCCACCCAGCTACACAGCCACCCAGCTACATAGCCACCCAGCTACATAGCCACCCAGCTACACAGCAACCCACCCACCCAGCCAAACAGCTACACAGCCACCCACCCACCCAGCTACAAAACCACCCAGTCACCCAGCCACACAGCTACACAGCCACCCAGCCACCCAGCTACACAGCCACCCAGCTACAGCCACCCAGCCACCCAGCTACACAGTTACACAGCCACCCAGCTACACAGCTACACAGCCAGCCATGAGTAGGAAGAAAAGTAGAATATACAGAAGTAAGAAAAACAAAAAGCCCAGAAGCAAAAGGTAGACGGAATAATTTAAGTTAATAAAAGCTGGCCAATAATAAGACAAACTAAGGTCAGGTGTTTATAATTAAGAATTAAGCTTGTGTGTGTGTGTGTGTGTGTGTGTGTGTGTGTGTGTCTGTGTTTGAGAGCTAGGTGGTGGGTCACCAAAAAAGTAAAAGAGTTTTGTACAGTAAAATCTCACAATGTCTGTGTTTTTAGAATATGTAAAATACAATAAAATATAAAAATACAATACAAAAAAAAAAGTAAAAGAGCCCAAAAAAGAGTAAAGGGGAAAAAAAAAAAGGAAAAGAAACAAAAAACAAAATCAAAAACAACCAACCAACCACATTTTGGCATTCCAACAAGGGACTAGAATAATCCAAAAAGTGTGTCTAGCTCTCCATGGCTGGAGGCTTAGGGTTCCTTACCACACTTCCAGATTCAGCACCTGCTACACCACAGGCTCATTTTCGTCAGAAATGCTCAAAATTTTAGAGTTTTGTTATAGGTGTATTATTGATTGTTGAAATAAGAGCGGCGGGGCTGCGTCCCCAACACCCCGGCCGCTTGGCTAGCTCATGCCCGAAATAACAACACACAAACTGTATTCATTTAAAGAACTGCTTGGCCCATGAACTCTAGCCCTTACAGGCTAATTCTCGCACATGGACTAGCCCATTTCTAATGATGTGTGTAAGCACCCCAAGGTGCGCTTACCGGGAAGAGTCTAGCCTACGTCCATCGTGGGTCTCAGCTTCATGCGTCTGCCTCTGCCTGGGAGAGCTGAACATGGTGTCTCTGCTCCAGCAGAGCTGTCGGGTCTCTCCGGGAGCAGAGCAGAGTCTGACCTCACTTCCTCTTCCGCCCAGAATTCTATTCTGTTTACTCCTCCCATCTATGTTCTAAGCTGAGGCCAAGCAGTTGGTTTATTATAACTTAACCAATGAAATCAACAGATTGATATATGACACTCCCACATCAATTGATAATGTGTCAGACAATTGTAAGTGGGGTTTTCAGAGGAATCTTGCATTTTAAAATTTATTTTGTGCTTTTGACTGTTTGCCTACACATATGTATGTGTACCATGTGTGTGCCTGGTGCCCATGGAGGGCATCAGATCCCCTGGAACTAGGGTTATAGTTCTCATCTAGGTGCTGGGAATCAAACCCAGGTCCTCTGGAAGGGCAGCCAGTGCTCTTAACCACTCAGCCAACTCTCCAGCCCCACGGGAACTTAATTATATTTAATAATAAGAAATTGCAATTGGATTGAGGGAGGAACAGTAGAAAGGAATCGAGATACTTTTGTTTAAGTTTTGATCAAAGAGTACATCCCTGTGCAACAAGCACTGATGTAAACAGCATCCGCTCAGAGCGTCCTCCTGAGCTGTGTTGAGGAATCTGAAAGACAAGAACGAAAGACAAACTAGGTCACACTTTTCTGGGCAGACACTCAGTAAGTGACCCGTGCCAAGAACTTCCAAACTCTTCCAAGAATTTGGAAGACAGCTTCCAAGCTCTTTAAGGTCAGCATATCTGCAAAATAATGGTTAATGTCTTATATACACACACTATTCTATTTTCATGTTTACTTAGTTATTCATGTTTTTGAGACAAAGTCTCCTTATGTTTCCCTACTGGCCTTGAATCACTGGGTAGCAAAAACAAATTCAAACCCAGAATCCTCTTGCCTCAGCCTTTCATGTATGACGCTAGGCACGTGTCACTGGGCTCCAGGAAACTGTCTTAACTAGAACTCTTTTTCCCCTTTTTTGGTTTTTCAAGGCAGGGTTTCTCTGTACATCCCTGGCTGTCCTGGAACTCGCTTTGTACACCAGCCTGGCCTCAGAGACTCATCTGCTTCTGCCTCCCAAGTGCTGGGATCACCACCACCCAGTATTGATTAGAACTTTAGATCCAGTGACGTCACATTGTATGTGACATCGTTCCTGTCATGATAAAGCACATGGTGATGTGTCCACTGCAGTTGTGCTCCCTAGACATTAACCGCTGACACTTGGTGTCACGTGGCCGTCAGGAGTGGTCAGCACTGACTTCCTGTGGTGTGTGTGACAGGCATGCCCTTACAATATTTCATCATTAAGTTTTTTTTTTTTTAGAAATAGGGAAATAGAAAAATATTCAAGCTTCAAAATAATTGCACCATTTATATTTTTTATGTGTGTGCGTGTTTGGATGTCATCCCTCTAAAGCAGAAAGCTGCAGCCTCATGGGTATGTGAGCAGCGTTCCTGGTCTGAGGATGTCACGCTGAAGTTGTCCACAATGTCAGTGGTTTCTGCTCTCCTTGCAAATCTGCAGGCTGACAAGCACTTTCGGGAAAATTCATGGCGAGTTTGTCTTTCTTAAAAGCGATGTTTCTATAAATCCTATGAAGCGCGGTGACAGAGACTGTGAATCATGTCGCTAGCTTGAGTAATGAGGCTTTCACTTTCTGAACTCTGCCGGGACGCCCAGAGGCTTCCGTTGAGACTGAATCTCTTGCGGTGTTTAAAACACCAATCCACGCAAAAAGGAGAAATTCTGATGTGGACTGAAAATATTTCACCATAATTTCTGCTGAAAGGAAAATAAATAGCAATATACAGCGCTAGGTCTGAAGGCTTTAGAGAGGCCCATTAGTCACCACAGAGGGGAAAGAGTAGACTCAGCGGGGAAAAAGTAACTCTTCCCTGCATCAACGGGCTGTAAGTTCGAGTTTTACAAGTGAGTATGATTGGCTCATCCAATTCTAATAGGGGTATGAGGCTGAGGGCTTCAATAATAAGTGAACATTAGAAACGGAATGAGAGGGACTTGAGAGAGGGCATAGAAGCGCAGCAGGCAAAAGCCCATAAGGCCTTGACACTGGGGTCACAAACCTCTAGAAGGCCATGCAGGTAATATGGAAACTCTGATCTTTAAAACCAGCTTATGTGGCGGCAATATTAACCACCCAGCCAAACTTCAAGTCATCCTATGTGTCCCTTTCAACAGACGTACAGGACCGCCGTCTGTGATTTCTACCTTTTGACAGCCTCTCATGATCCACCTCTACTAACCCTGATCAAGAGTGACAGGAGACTGGATCAGAGTTGTGGGAAGGGACCCGAGAGGGACTGGTTCAGTGGGAGGTGCGTACCGTTCCTGTCACATTGTAAATATTCAATCCAACTGTGGAAGACGAAAAGATCAGCTGGGAGATGAAGCTCACAAGAGGTTTAGATGATTAAGATTAGATGAAGTTAGTAGCTGTTCGCTGAGAAGAGACACAAACGTAGGGTGTACTCTGAGACCCCGGCTCTTCATAAGGTCTTGTTTGTTTGTTTGTTTGTTTGTTTCAAGAGAGCGTTTCTCTGTAGCTTTGGTGCCTGTCCTGGAACTAGCTCTTGTAGACCAGGCTGGCCTCGAACTCAGAGAGATCCGCCTGCCTTTGCCTCCCGAGTGCTGGGATTAAAGGCGTACGCCACCACTGCCTGGCTATAAACTTTCATTGCACATTGACCTTGTTCTCTGTCTAAGAAAAAAACAAACGGGACATCCGCATCTCATCAGATCTATTGGCAAGCTATAGCTGCTCACCAGGCATTCTTGTCTCTTAATGTTTGCTTCAGTTGTCTGGAGACTCAGGCCCATAGCTCTCCTCTACTCAAGCATCTTACCCCTAGGTGACTTCAGCCACTTCCAGGGCTGTGGGACCTTCATGTACTTGGTAGTTCTCCAACCCCATTCCCCAGGTGCCCACTTCTACTTGGGCATCTTTAACGTCAACCTCCATATCTCTAAGACAGACTTTATCTTCTCTTCCCAAACTGTTTGACTACCTGTATTTCGGTCTACATGGTGGCAACATCTAACGACCCAGCCAAACTTCAAGTCGTCCCAAGTATCCCTTTCTCCTCCCACCCTCTTCAAATCCTGGAGGGGCTGGAATAGCTTCTTTACTTCTTCACGTTAACCTGTCTTCTCACTGCCTAGGTTCTGGCTGCTCACAGAAGCCTGAAGGTCACAATCCGGATCTTCTTGTGTCTTTTATCTGTTTAAATGGCAGTTCCAGAGGAAACTCTCTGAAAGGCCTTGAAATGAAGAGGGAGAGAGGGAGAGAGGAAAGGAGGGAGGGAGGGAGAGAGAGAGAGAGAGAGAGAGAGAGAGAGAGAGAGAGAGAGAGAGAGAGAGAGAGAGAAAAATTGGAAAGAAACCAACTAGTATGGCTATCCCCAGATTTTCTTAGAAACAGCCAGGGTGAGGGGTGAGGAAGGCCTGTCTTCACTGGAGGAACATTAAATTCCCATTTTGATTGGAGGAAAGTCAAAGACTTTATGGACATTGTTTCTAACTGCCACAGTCCCCTTTTCTAAAACATTTGCCTGAATTAGTGCAGATCTGGGTAAGTGATTTCATCTAAGCTTGTGCAGCTGCTAGACAGCCTTACGATTATTAGATGAAAATTTATAATTCAAAATTCCACTCTGCTCTTTCATGACACCAGAAAAATGTCTTGTAATCTGCCCTAATGGCCCCAAGTAGATCCAATCCTTTTAGTGGCCTGGAAAATAAATTTGTTTTTGTAGGAAACCAGCCATCAGTAAACACTTTCCAAGTTTCTTCCAATGCTTTTCATTTTCCAACAGATGTATTCATTTTTCTGTTTCCAAAATGAATTGCCCCCTGCCTGCCTCCACCTTTTGGTTGCTGATTTTCATTGTATTTCTCAAGATACTTTTGTATCTGTTTTCAGATCTACCACTTAGGTCACTGTTACCTCCTCATGCCTGATGGGCTCTTCCCATGGGCCACTAAGAATATCTTTGATTTTGTTTTTGAGACGCCTACTCCAGGATAGCCTCCAACTTGCTATGTAGCTGAGGCTATCCTTAGGCTCCTGATTTTCCTGCCTCTACCACTGAGTGCTGGAATTACAAGTGTGTGCAACCACTCCTACCTGGGGAAATATTTAAGATTAGGATCTGACACATGACCTGAGGAGCATTCTTCTGCTTTACTTTGTTCTTGTAGCCCCAAGCCTCCACAGCTGAAAATTTCTGATGAATCAAGAGTTTGAGCAGTGGCGTGGCTATGAAATCTCAGCCGGGTTAGCGGATGAGTTTTGGCAGTTCTAGGAAACTGGATAGAATTCCCTTTGAGAATTCCGCTTAGCTGGGAACACAGGGAGAGACTTAATGAAAAATGGATATGTGGGTGCCTACCCGTTTCACGAGTGGACCTGGAGTGTCGTGGCCAGTCCCCAGCAACCCAGTGCAAGGCGCTTGTGTACTGTTGTGACGGCTAAAAAAAATAACAACAGTTGTAATTAATTTTAATAAAGTTTTATTTAATCTGAGAGATGCAAAGAACCATCGTTTGAACATGTACCTAACATAAGATACGCCTACGGCGGTTTTCATTCGTGTTTTCGTAGTGTCTTAGACTCTGGTGTGTAATGTACGCTTAACATAGCTCAAGCAGGACTTGCTGTTTCAACATCAACAACCGATGATCGTAGGTACTGACAGGCCTCTTAAGCTTCGTCAGGCTTCTGATAGCTCAACCTTTTCCTTCGTGGATCGCACACCTTGCCATCATTCTAGCTCAAAACATCTGCCCTGGTGTTGCCCGCTCTGATGAGGCCCCTGTTATTCTCTGTTGGTTTTGTTGTCAACACAGAAGAACAGAGCAATCTCATTTATAAGCTATTTGTTTGCTATCGTTTCCATCAGGGTGTTGGCGTCTCCGGGGCAGGATTTTATTGATTTATTTTTTTAAACCTGCTGTTGTGTGTGTGTGTGTGTGTGTGGTTCTGGCACGGAGCACACCGCCTGGCCCACGCGGGTCTTTGGGTTCTCACTCTGGAGAACCCTGAAGCGGGCGGCAGAGGGCAGCCGGGCGCTAAGTCACAGGTGGGGCGCGCGCTCGGTGCGGGCGAGTGGGTGTGTGCGGGGTGCGCGCGGCGGGGCGGGAGCGCGGAGCCGGGAGGAGCCCCGAGCGCAGCGGAGGAAGAGGACGGGGAGGAGGAGGAGAAGGTGGTGGCTGCGTCCCAGAGGGGCCGAGCTGATCTCGAGGCAAGGGAGCAAGGGAGCAGAGGCCGTTCGGAGGTGCCCCGGATCGGGACCCGCCACGGGGCGCAGGGCGCACGGGCCGAGAGCTGCGGGGCCGGTGAGCAGCCGCCACAGGCGGCGGGAGGAGCGGGAAGAGCGGTAGGGCGGCCCCGGCGCGGGGGAACAGGTGGCCGGGCCGGGCGCTTTGTGTCCCTTCCCTCCGCTGTCCCCGCGTCGTCCGGAGGCGGAGGCGGGAGCCGGGTAACCACAGGCTCGGGGCTGGGGGCGCGGCGGTGTGGGGCGTGGGGGTCCCCCAGCCCGGGCTTTAACAAAGGGCGCGCGTGGCCCCAGCCCGCGGGAGGCCTCAAGATTGGAGCCGAGCCCCGGGAACCCCTATTTCCTTGAGGTTTGCCATTTTCATTCTCTTCTCCATTTCTCTCAGAGGTCTGCGGCTTGGTGCATGAGGGGCCCGCAGCGGCGCGGCGGCGGTGGGGATGGTTCGGGCCGCGGAGCCGGAGTGGCCTGGGTTCTGGTGAGGCGTGACAGTCTATCATGACTGTGTTCAGGCAGGAAAACGTGGACGACTACTACGACACCGGCGAGGAACTGGGCAGGTACCAGCAAAGGGGGGCGGAAGCGCTCGGTGTGGGGGGCAGTGCGCGGTAAACAGATTCTGCTAAAGCCAGGCGTGCCTCTCTCTGGCCCTTCTCTGGGATGTGCCGATGGTGGAAGAGGCAGTGCCTAACCCGCGAAGGCCAGGGACCAGGAATATGTTGCCTGATCCAAGGGGTGGAGAGGGAGTCCACGGTGCCGTTACTGCGCACAGAGTGTGGTCAAAACCCCTGGACCAGACTTCATTGTGCGCACCAACTCCTGTCAGCAGTCTCGCTTCTGAGACAATGAGGCAAACGCCAGGACTCTTAACTGCAACTGGAGGGACCGCCTATGTG
Organism: Alexandromys fortis; assembly: GCF_014885135.2. Taxonomy (NCBI): domain Eukaryota; kingdom Metazoa; phylum Chordata; class Mammalia; order Rodentia; family Cricetidae; genus Alexandromys; species Alexandromys fortis. Next base: position 39,568,028 of record NW_026067927.1, read on the forward strand.
TGCTTTAAGCAGAGTACAAGTTAATTAATGGGCGTTTAACATTTTAATACTCACCCCTTGTGCTGGATTTTCAGTGCACATCAACCAGGGTTGGTAGGTAGGTGTGGAACTTGCCAGATGTTGGCCTTGGAATTTGAAACTTACTCCCACCAGGAATTTGCTGCTAAGCTTGGTATCGTTTATGGCGGCTGTTCCTATTCAGAGACTACCAGCACACTGTGGGGGCTGTGGTGCTGAGCAGGGTGTGTTGGTGTCTAGGTGCACCAAGAAGATTTCTCTGGCAGCATTTGGCAACTGCTGGGTGACTCTTTCCATTAATCCGCCGGGTTTATTGATCTGTGCTTTTTGTGAGCAAATAGCCCAGTGTTCATACTCTATTTAAAATTTGGCGTGTGGAATTGCGTGTTGGCATTGTGACTAAAGCAGGCAAAAGGATTGATAAACAAACATAGTTGCAGTTACTCACACAGTGCTTGTGTTGAAATTTGTATTTTTCCATGTATACCCAATTGCCTTCTATAAAGCTTTTTTTTTTTTTCTTCACAGAAAGGAAATTTAAAAAGAAAAAAAAGATCCACACCCTTTATTACCTAATAGGATTTTTGGAAGATATCTAACTAAAATTTTAAAATATTCAGATAACCCAGGAATGTAAAAGATCTTTTAAAAAGTTATAGCCCAGAGCGTTTCTGTGCATTCTCAGATAGACCGAGGCCTCTGCAGAGCCCATGCTTGAGGGGAGAACACCGTTATCGTACATCTTAATGAATGACTGAAAGGCCAGGTTCTGAAAGATCACATTTCATGGGTATGGTTAAGATTGAGGTCGAGAGTGTGCAGTTGAAATACTTGGCTTAACTGGAATTCAACCACTCTCTTCCTGTGGTTCATAGCAAGATGAGTGTGTGGGATTTTCCCAGGGGGGCTAGAAAATAAGAAGGATGAAAAATTTCTCATCCCATTGCTGAAAGATTGCCAGAATCTATATATTATCTTGCAAAAAAGAGATGGTAAAAAATGAGGCAAGATGGTTGTTTTGTGAATAAGATGTATTGACTCTGTTTCCGTTAAGATCTTTTCATGGAATTGTGTGTTTAGAGAAAGGAGAGGGAGGCTTGCCCGTGGTTAGCAAACGGGCTTTGATCTTCGTTTGTGGGTGTGATGACAGGGGAGCTTTGCTCATTTGTCACTGTGTTCCACTTTGATTTTGACTCTGTCTTCGTGTCAGTGTCTAACCATTCTCTTCTCCATGCAAGACTAATCGATAAGTTGTTTATTAAATAATTTGTGTGACCTAGGAACTTTGAAAACTTGCTCTGGAGAAGCTGGGAGTTGGGATTTTAAGAAAGAAAACATGTACGTGAACTATTGTGATGGCTGCTCTTGTTTTTGCCAAAAGATGAAGCACGTGGTTGGCTCTTTCTAAGGTTCTTCTGCACCCTGTGGTTTTATGTCTTGGATGTCATCACTTCTGCCAAAGAAGCGCTGATGTACGGTACATAGGTAGAGATGTCTCTGGATGACGGGGAGTGGAAGGGAGGAATTCAAGGGCAGAGAAATGGAAACGGACAGTCTGTGGCCTAAAGGGAGGGTGATGCGAGCTCTGAACTGTGAGCCCAACGAAGAGTCTATGTAGACCAGCATTCAAAGTTTAAAAACTTCATTTAGTTTATCTGTGAGCCTGTGTATCTGCCACACAAGTGCAGGTGCCCATGAAGGCAGGAAGAGGGTACTGGATCCTCTGGAGCTAGAGTTACAGGCAGTTATGAGCCCCTCTGGTGTGAGTGCTGGACTCACGTCCCCTAGAAGAGCAGCAAGCACTCAAGCATGGAGCTGTCTCTCTAAATCTAGGTTTATTTAGTAATCTTTAAATAGAGCGGTTCATCTTATAAGTGGACCAAGAAAATTCTCATCTAGAAGAGAAAGGAAGAGTTTTAGGGAAGTAGAACACACTTGATGTTTTTCTTGGGTAAACTGCAGGAGTGTGACTTTTGAGTGTGTGTGTGTGTGTGTGTATTCTGTGTATCGCCCAAGACTGTAGAACTTCCTGTTGACTGCTGAGAACTTTAAAGCTACCATGTTTTTGCAGGAGTGACAGATGAGACCAACCAATGGATAGGCAGCCTAGACCAAATTTTGCAGTTTGATGGCTTTATCACCTCCCAGGTCATAACTGATAAGCCCAGTGCTTATTTCATAGAGGTTGTGAAAATCAGGTCATTTAAGGTGTGGAAACAGTTTATGAGGTGTAAACAAGAACAGATTATCTGTAGGACTGACCCCGAGATGGTATCTAAGACAGGCTGGTAGCTCGGTGGGCCACTTGGGAAGAAAAGGAAGCCATTCTATGAAGAGTGTCCTGGTGGAGACTGTTGCTCCACCATGTGGTTGACCATCTCTTTGATTCAGATTAATGCAGCTCTAGGCTGGAGCTCTGTCCTCCAAGAAGAAGCAGAGGAGACCATTGTCTTTAGGAAATTTTGGTGCCCTTCAGTGCTAACTTGAGGAGACGGTCTAGCAATTTCCCTTTCTTTCCTGAGAGACTAAACAGAGTGTTCCTTCCACGGTGGGATGCTCTCCAAGAGGAATTCAGATAAGAGAAGACAGTGCTCCTTCCATGGTGGGGTGCTCTCCAAGAGAAATTCAGATAAGAGAACACAGTGCTCCTTCCATGGTGTGTGATGCTCCCCAAGGTGAATTCTGATAATACAGTGTTACTTTCATGGTGTGTGGTGCTCCCCAAGCAGAGTTATGATGAGAGAACACAGTGCTCCTTCCATGGTGTGCGATGCTCCCTAAGGGGTGTTGTGGTTAGAGCCCATTTTCAAGGCTGTAATACTAGGTTGTTTTAATAGTATGCCTGGCTACTTCTTTCAGCTGGGCCTTTGGGCAGCTGCTTGCTGACTTGCCTACCACTGATCCTAGTTATACTCTTGGCCATTTCTGAGCTTGACCTGTGAGTTTCCTGGGCACCTCCTTGTCCGCTGCTTTGCTGAGGTACTGATTGTGTCTTCCGTCTCCTTGTCTGAACTTATTCAGTCTGACTGAGGACCACTTCCTTAGGAACACTTTTATGATCATTCAGAAAAGAGTTTATTATTATTATTATTTCGTATGTATGTGCGTGTGTACTGGTGTATGTGTGTATGTGCATGTTCATAGTTGTGTGTACAGTGTGTGTGTATGTGTGTGCACAGGTGTGTGTGCAGGTATGTATGTGTGTGCGCATGTGTGTGTGTGTGCCCGTGTGTTTGCAAGTGTGCTCACCTGTGCGCATGTGTGGAGCCCAGAAGAGAGCATCAGGTACCTTCATTTGTCACTGCCTGTTTGTACCTTTGAAGCAGGTTCTTTACCTGAACCTGGCTCACAATGTCTTAGGTAGGCTAGCAGCCAGCAAGCCTCAGCTAGTCGTCTTCCTCCACTTTTCTCTTCAGAGCTGGAGTGGCAGAAGTGTGTGGGATGCCTGACGTGTTGTGTGAGTGCTGGGATTTGAACTCCTGATCCCCTGGATTACACAGGAAGCACTCCCAAGCCCTGAGGTATCTCTGCAACCACTCCATGGTTACAGGAGCCAGGTGGATGACTTGTCTGCAGGATCAGGTCCCCTGGGTTTTATGACACCATTCATCTTGATCCTTGTAGCTTGCTGGGAGTTCTTTCTCGGTGTGCTCTGTGGTCCAGCATCCCTGCGGTCCTCTCTGCAGGGTGTGATGTGTGCTGAAGACACAAGGCCAGCGAATCCCTGAATGACCCGGCTCCAAGCTGCCAGGGCAGCTGTACACAGAGCACTTGAAATGTAGCTGTTGGTTGAGGTGTGGAGCTGTCAGTGCAGAGTGGGCTTGCCTTGGTGTACTACTTTGGACGCCTTCCTTTATTTATGTGGTGAATTAGAGACAATGACCCTGGATTTCTGGGCATAGTCATCGCCTAATGTTCATTCAGTATCATTTCTGCATCATGGTAGGCGTCACCCTGCTCAGTAATAGCCTGTTTGATTTCCCAGGGATCAATGACCTTGGACTTTCTCGCTGTGTTTCATTTTTAGTGCTGAATTAGGTGCATGGTATTTAGTAGGTGCTCACCCAAGGTGCCATGATTGTCTGAATGAGTCCTTGGGAGAACCCTTTCTGTTGGCCTTGAGAGAGTAGTGACCATGCTGAAGACAGACACCCAAGATGGCAAAGCTGTCGCTCATGGGAATGAAGCCTTCAGATCTGCATTCCCTGCCACCCAACAGCAAGGAGCATGACTGCCCAAATTTCCAAGACTGAGATCAGTTTTAAGCAGAAAGAAGTGGAGTGGTGCATTAAGTGTTTCGCATTGGCTTGGATGGTGGCTAGAGGCTTATAGTTCAGATTTATTACCTTCCCCATTTGTCATAAAATCCATAGGCATTTTAATTGAAAATGAGAAATCGTAGGAAGTTAGGCATGAGGCTGGTGGTGGAAGACTTGTGTTCTGGCCCTGGGCCTGGGCTTGGGCTCCGTGTGGACAGTCGCAGAGTGGGTTTGGAGCTGACTTTCTGCGCCTGTGTACCTGCCTTTCCATTCTGGGCGTGTGTCTTATCTCGCCCTTAGGAACCCGAAGGGTAAGTTGTATTGATGAGCCTCAGAGAAACCAAGAAAGCCATGAGCCCAGAAGGGTGCTCACACTCATTCTAGGAGCTAAGCACATTTCACCTGGAGAGGGAGCATTTCCCTTGTTCTGTATCCTTTGCCTCCCTGCGGTTGTCACACCTTGAAGGCATTGGTCAGGTGGGGAGAGGTGGGTGAGTGGGTGGAGAGGCACAACACCCCCTCAGATGGTGTCTGGGGATGGGGTGCTGGATGACAAAGTCAGGGTTATATTGACTAACTCAGCAGGGAAATGGGTCCTTAATTCTGAGGCAGTTGCTGTGTATACCCAACCTAAACATGGTGTTAGTAGTGATGACTTTCTGATCTTAGACACAGGAGGCCACGCCTGACAGGAGGGGAGTGGCTTCCCTTGGTGCTAGGCAACCTGAGGCCTCAGGAACTATAGCCTGGAGGAAGCCTGGGTTGTCAGCATCCTCCCTTCTGCTCAATGTTTAGTCACAGTATGTTTTCCAGGACAGCTGGTCAGTAGGGGGATGAGAGAGGTCCCCTAAGGACCCTGGCCCAGGCTGAGCTGTTGTCTATAATGTTTAGGCTGTGGCCATCCCCCCCCCTTGCCAGAGCCAAATGATATTGGTATTCAAGTTCTGCATGTCCATGCACCCCAACAGACACGGCACAGAGGATGGTTGAGAGTAGCCTATGGGTGAGGATGGTTGAGAAAAGCCTATGGGTTAACTTGGCCTTCGTGGGACAGAATACTCGATGAAAACGCCTAAGGGGCTTTTGTCTCATGGTTTCACAAGTTTCAGCCCGCCATGGCAGGGAAGGCATGAACGGCAGAGAATGTCAGTGCTTGCCACCGGGAAAGCGTGGCAGCCCTGTCAGGTCCTGGTGGACCGGGAATCGGAGGAGTGGCTGCAGCTAGAGATCGGGTTGTATGTAGCCTTCGAAGCTTCACTTATAGTGACCTGCTTCCTTCAGTCAGGTTCTGCCTCCTGAAAGTTCCTCAGCCTCTGTAACTGCATCCTCTTTCCAGAAGGGTTTCATAGAAACAAACCGGAGCTAGTAGCCGCTACCCTTCTGAGTGTGAGTGCTCCCTCAGGTCTTAAGGATGCTCTGACTGTCTTACCTTCCCCTGTGGCTTGTGCCCTGCAGTTAGGTGTGGCATCAGCACACGATGTAATGCTTATTCGAGTCCCAACATTAACAGCTTAGTGTGTTAGAAACTTGACAAAACTCTAAGGCTGCATTTGCCGCAGTGTGATGGGGAAGACTCTGGCCTCTGTCCCCTGGGTCTGCCTCCTCACTGATCGACAGTTTTTCAGACTTGGTGTGTGATCGTTTGGAATTTTACAGGGAAGGTAAAATTCAATTGACCTGCTTTGAGCTTCTGGGATAATTCTGCAGAGCACAGTGCATCTTGTCTTGGCCTCCCCAGAGGTTCCATAGCAAGGTATTATGAGAGAGTCTTCCTGTTCCCTTCTTGACATTTTCAGTGGCCTTTAAGTATGTAGTCAGGATAGGATAGAAGGAGGGAAAGCTGGCATTTGATTTTCTGGCCTCATACTAAAATGGTTTAAATATTAATGCAAACAATAACCGTCCCCGACTTGCATCTTCCTTAGGACAGTCAAAAGATGTGGTGTTGTAGCCGCAGTGCTGGGCCAGGGGAGACAGGGTCTCTGGGAACACAGTAGACATGGACGGAACAGACCAGTGTCCCTCTCTGGCCTCCATGAAAGCGCAAGCAAGCAGACACTCTTGTGCGTGCATCCCGCATACCCGTCCTTCACCGTTACCTCAGGCTATTTGTATAAGGTGTGAGTGAAGTAAATGAATTTTACATTTAGACTTAGGTTTCTTCATTGAGCTAATTCTTTATGTATAGGCAACTCTTTGAAAATCTGAAAAAAAGAAAAAGAGAAAAGGAATCCTAAACACTTACAGTCCTAGTCATTTTGGAAAAGGGCCTCTCTACATGTTCACTTGCAGTAATAAACAGATTTCCATGTTAATTATTTGTCGGTAGTTTATTTATTTTCCCATTATTTAAACTATGTAACTTTCTTTCTTTCTTTTTTTTTTTTTTCCTGAGGTACTGGAGACACACCCCCAACCTACCTTTTTGGTTTTTGGTGTTTGTGTGTGCACACATGTGCATGTTTACACAGATGTAGGTACACAGATGTATGGTGCTTCTTGTGAAGGCCATAGGTCATTCTCCAGGAGCTGTCCACCTTGTGTTTTGAGACAGGATTCTCTCATGGGGACCTGGAGCCCTTGGCTATACTGATTAAGCTGGCTCGGGATCCATCCACATGTCTCTCCCCAGACTAGTTTTGTAAGTGTCTGTTACCACGCTTGACTGGGTGTTAAGGACTCAAGTCCTGTGCATGTGTGGCAAGCACTTTGCTGTCTGAGCCATCTCCCCAAACTCCCCAAACCCCATCTCTACTTTTTTTTCTTTTTTTAACTTAAGACAGGGTCTCACCCTATATTCTTGGATGGCCTGAAACTCTCTTTGTAGACCAGGATGAGCTCAAGCTGCCCGCCTCTGCCCGCCTCTGCTAGGATTAAAGGTGTGCCCCACAAACCTGGCCATGTCTTTTAGTATAAAATTGCTCAGGCTGTTTTAGGCATTCTGACAGTCCCCCCTGCCTGGCCTGCACTGTAGGATTTTCCAGTTGAAAAAGCTGAACGAGAATGAATAGCCAGTGCTGTTCTTTTGACCCGTCCTGAGGAGGGTTGGATTTTTCTCCGAGCTTCTTATCTCTCTGCTTAGCAACTCAGAGGTCTGTCTGTGGCCCAGCCACACAGGAGGGCAGGGTTTGTACCACTTCAGTAATGGAAGAAAGGGTAAGCAGCGGGCTATGCTGGGGAGAAGAGGTCCTTGTTGGTGTTGGCTCAGTTCTGATGCTGCCCTCCTTTGAGAGGGTCTGTGCTGCGTGGTCATCCATTCTCCATGCCCAGCTCTTCCCTCCCTCTTCCACCTACAGCTCTTTCCTCCCCCACCTACGGCACTTCCCTTCCCTCCTCTGTGCTGGGACGGAGTCAAAGCTGCTGCTTTACCGGAGAGCTGTAGGTGCGGAAGCCATGTGCGTCCTGTAGAAGACAGACTCAACAGATGAAGGCTAGACTTAGAGATGCACTCACGTGTGCACACAGATGCTGCCCTAGACATCTGGTGAGCCAACAGGCACCAACTGGTTGAACTTCCCTGGTCTGAGAACGTGAAATCTGGTGTGTTCAGGAATCCCGCCTATTTGATGATAGACACAGTGCTCGAAGTGCTATTTGGATTTTCGCATGAGGAAAGTTCATGAATATTCCAAAGTCCGACAAAGCTGCGACATCTGGTACACTTCCAGCCCCAAGTGTCGCAGATAAGGGACACTCAACTTTATTGATCTATCGAGCAGATGGAAATCATCTCCCGTCTGGGAAGCACATCTGGGAGGGGAGGTAGGAGGTTGTTTGGGCTGGAGAGGTGAGTCAGCCGGTGAAGTGTTTGCTGTGCAGCGTGAGGACCTGAGTTCAGATCCCCAACACTCAGGTAGAGCCTGGGTGAGACAGTGGGTGCCTATAATGCCAGCATTGAGGAGATGGAGATGCAGGCTTCCCGGAGCTTGCTGGTCAGCTGGTCAGGCTTAGTGAGAGGCCCTCTCTCTAAAGGCATGGAGAGAGAGAGCAGTTGAGGAATATTCCCAAAGTCAGTCTCATATCTTGGGGTTCCGCATGCGGATACACCAGTACACACACACACACACACACACACACACACACACACACACACACACACGCGCGCGCTCGCACGCCTCCATCACATGTGCAAACGTTGTATACACACACAGACACACACACCTCTATCACATGTGCACGTGTGTGTACACACTCACACTGTATCTAAGGTATTGCTTCTCTGAATGTGCGCTGCTGTCAGACATGTTGGGCACTCCTAGCTCTGTGGCTCTAATGTTTTCAGATCACCAATGAGATGATTTCCATCCTCCTGCAGCTTGCACAGGAGTCCTCTCCTCCCGGGTCTGCCTCTTGTCTTGAGGGAGGATTGACTAACTGTAAATCAGTTTTGGGTCTGTTTGTGTTTCTGGGTCCTGTGTCTTCTTACGTCCTCATGGCACACTCAGGTTCTGATCTTCGCTCCTGGTGGCCTTGGCAGGGTCCTCCCCCTCATCTTTGCTCACTCCTCTCTTCTCTCCACCCCTTTGGCTCAGCCTGCTGGGTGGGTCCTGAGCCTTTCTCTGTCTGTCCATCCTGAGCTGTCTGCCTGTCCTCTGGTCCTCTGGTCTGGATTCCTTTGGCCTTGGTTTGTGCTGTACTGGCAGTTCTTGGAGCATCTGAGACACATGGCTGGGCACTTGAGAGCTGACCATTGGAGGCAGAGCTTAAGGAGTACCTTAGGTACCTAAGTACCTTAAGTCGCCAGTCACTTGGACCACAGGAGGAAAGAACAGGAGCCACTTGAGGGCCAGGAGGCTCTGCTAAGAAGGGAAGTGCTACAAAGGGAACCGTGTGAGAGGGGGCGGAGAGGAGGGAGAAGGAGTCAGCTGCTTGGTTTGAAGGTTTCCTGTTCCAAGTGGTGGTCACCCCGAGACTGTGTGTCAGCGTGTAAATTCATGTTTTTAATGTGGCTTTTTTTTTCTTTTGAAGCAGGGTTTCTGTAGGTAGCTCTGGCTATCCTAGTACTCATTTTGTAGACCTGGCTAGACTAGAATTCACAGAGATCTACCTGCTTCTGCCTCCCGAGAGTTGGGATTAAAAGCATGTGCCACTACTGCTTGACTTAATATGGCGTTCCTAACTTCTCTAAAGCACATCATACCTTCTCTTAGCTTACGTTTTGATTTCAAACCCAGCTGAAGTAGCCAGCTGCAACACTAGGGATTTGATGGCGGGAAATTGAACTGATTTGTATTCTGCACCTTTAGGTAGAGGGGAGTCTGAGATGAATGCCTGCCGTCTCTGACCAGACAAACCTGCTATAGAAAGTAAAACACAGGGCAGATTGGGAGCTTCCATTCATTCCTGACGCGTACTTATTTGAGATGTGAAAATGGGTGCTTGGCCAAGTCAGATCTGCCTTTGCCAAGGAAAGTTCATTAGGTTGGTGGTTGAAAGGCGGAATTGTTCAGATTTGCTAATGGCCAGGCTCTGCCAGCTGCCGGGGCAACAGCCACTGCTGCTGCTGAGTGGCTGTCCCTGTAAGTGGCCTGAAGTAGCATATGGCTTGCTTAGAGAACATGGCTGCTGAAGGGTAAGCTTATTTATAGGGTATCTTTAGTTTATAATGACAGGGCTTTGCAGGGCAAGAAATTGGCTCAGTGGTTCAAGCACTGGCTGCTCTTGCAGAGAACTTGGATTCAGGTCCCAGCACCCACGTGACTCACAGTCATCTGTAATGCCAGTTCCAGGGCATCTGACACCCTCTTCTCACTCCTGAGGGCATTAGACACACACCCAGTGCACAGACATATATGCAGACAGAACATCCAGACACATACAACATGAGTCATTTTTTTTAGCGAGATAAAGAAAAGTGAAAATATTTTTAAAATCTGATCAAGTCATTCTGATTTGAAGGATTTGATTACTTCCTCTTATTTTTTTTTTATTCATCTATTTAGCTTCCTGTGAGAGACAGACACCTGTAAACTGGTGAGTTCAGGAGCACCTACAGAGTACAGAGTGTCTCTGTCTACATTTCCCCCACAAGAAACTGAAAGGGCCAGGTGGTGGTGGTGCACTCCTTTAGAGGCAGGTAGATCTCTGTGAGTTCAAGGCCAGCCTGGTCTACAGAGGAAGTTCTAGGACAGACTCCAAAGCTACGGAGAAAGCCTGTCACAAAAAAACTAAACAAAACCAAAAGGAAAGATTGTGCAAGGCAGAACTTAGGTAGGCGGGGAAAACTAAACTAAATGCTGAGAGAAAGAAGGCAGAGTCAGAAAGAAGCCATGGAGCCCTGCCAGAGGCAGATGCTGGAACTTTGCCCTGTAAGCCACAGCCTCATGGCGATACACAGATTAATGGAGCTGGGTTTATTTAAGGTATGAGTTAGCCAGAAATATGCTTAAGTCACTGGCCAAACAATATTGCAAATAATATGGTTTCTGTGTGATTATTTCAGGACTGAGCAGCCGGGAACTTACACCCAACAGATGTGAAGGGAGGGCACGAGGAGCCTGAGACTTACTAGGGACAACACTAGTCCAGCAGTTGGGGTCAATCAGAAGTCAACATTTGCCAGGCACTGGTAGCACAGATCTTTAATCCCAGCACACGGGAGGCCTAGGCAGGCAGATCTCTAAAAGTTCAAGGCCAGCCTGGTCTACAGAGTGTTCCAGTACACCCAGGAGGACTACATAAAGGAACCCTGTCTCTAAAAACACACACACACACACACAAAAGAATAGAAGTCGACATTTCTTTTTTTAATCTTTGATTTTTTTCTTTTCTTTTGTTTCTTGCTTTTTTTTTTTTTTTTTTGAGACAGTGTTTCTCTATGTAGCTCTAACTGTCCTGGAATTCACTCTGTAGACCAGGCTGGCCTCAAACTCACAGAGGCTACCACCTCTTGGCCTCTTGGCAGAAGTCAAATCTCTCAGCTGAGAAAACCAGGGCTCTGAAAAGAATCCAGGCTGGGTTAAACTAGCTCATCAGTAAAACCTTTACCTCGCATTCAGCTGTCCAGCACTGCAAAACCAAATAGCGGAATAAAACAGAGTGACGATCTGTCCTAGAGACTGTGTTTGAAGTGGCAGGAGCGTCATCTCTTGGTGCCGACTGTCTAGAAGTCAAAGAGAGGTGCCGCTCACCCTCGGAGTTGTCAGCTGGGATGGGGTTGGTGGGTGTTCGCCTCCCTGCTTCCTCCAAGCCCAGAATTCTCTTCCTCAGACTTGAGTGCGGTCTGCATAGCCTTCAGTTGGGGAGGTGGGGGGCTTCCGTGCACTCTGCAGGCCTCTACCTGGTGTGGACCACTGAGCACCACCACCTCCCGTGACACAAACAACTGCCTGCCACCTTGGCTAAGTAAGAGCAGAATCCTTTTTGTATCCAGTGGGCATCAATCACTCAGTTGCAGGAGCAAGACAGGAGCCTTGACTGACAGACAGGTACAGGGGCATAAGACAAAGAGAGCCTGTGCCCAGTAGGCAGAAAGAATGTCTCTGAACTTCTGGTGGGCTGAGCTAAAAGAAGGATTTGAAGTTGGAGGTCCAGGGTCTGGGTGTATAGACTCAAGGTCTGGGACAGTTTCCTTGGCTTGTCTTGATTGCTCTCGAGTGATTGTCTCCTTTGTCCCTGCTTGGCTGGGACAGAGAGTAAGGCCTGGAGACCCTGCCAGCTGGACTCCCCATGCTGCGGTGGCAAAGGTGGGGTTACTTTTCCGCCTGTTCTGTGGAATCACTTCTGGAGACTCTTGGGTGAGGGGTTCAAGGCAGGACACTGGGATGGATTGCTGCAGGGTAAGGCGTTTATTAGAAAAGTATTTACAGATAGGAACAGCATGGGAGAGCCTATGAGGAGAGTTCAGACCCCAGCACTGAGGCAGACTGTGGCTGGGGCTCCAAGGAATGGAGGTCGGGGCTCTCAGGGCAGAAAAGGCTGTAACCTTTCAGAGGGTGGGGGGTTTCACAGCTCAAGTCTGCAGCCCAGCTGGATTCCTAGGTTCAAGGCAGGGAAGAGGGTGGGGAGCTGGATGTGTGACCCTCAGAACCCCTCTGAGATAAATTCTCTCCCCAGGTGCGAGAGCTTGGTCCTAGGAGGTCTGCTATTTAGAGATTCACAGACAATGTCTCTGTAGGGTGCCTGCCTGTCAGGGCTTCTGCAGGTGTTCAGCCTGAGCGACAGCTGGGTCCCAAGTCTACATTCTTAGATTCCAGCCTTTTGTTTATATTAAAAAAGAATCAGGGATGATTTTTTTTTACCAGAAAAGGAAGTAGAAGAGATCCCAGGGTTTGTGGATGTTGACTCTGTCCACCTTCTAAGTTGGAGAGGGTTGAAGATGTGGGCTGTGGTCTCTAGGCCAAAGGCTGCCTTTGTCTTTCCCATCAGGAGGATGAAATTGAGTCCAGCTAGCACACTGGGCAGTGTTCTGGGTGAGCTGGGTCAGAATGCAGATTAAATAGGGAACTAGCTATGGATCGGAAGTGCAGGTAACCCCAAATGGAGGTTTCTCTTTGTTTGGTGTGTGTTAATTTAGAATTCCATCTCTTTCATCCACGTTATGGATGTAAGGAAATTCTTTTCCAAAGACAATGAAAACCAGCCAAAGTAAAACACTCTTAAGATAGCGGGAACATTTAAATCTTTTCATTTTTATTTTAAGCTTTATTTTTTATTATTTTTAACTATGTGGATGTGTGTGCCTGTGTTTGGGTAGGTGTGTGCATGCAGATAGATGCCCATCCTCTGGGGCTGGAGTTGCAGGAGACTATGAGATGCCCAACGAGTGTTGGAAACCAAATCTGGGTCCTCTGCAAGAGCAGGGAGGGCTCCTCACCCCAAACCATCTCAGGCCAATCTTTTCATATGAGGAAACTTGCCTTCAAACAAGGCTGGGGTCTGAGTAAATATGCAGCTATATAAAAAACTTGATTAAAGTAAGGACATGAAATCATCTTTACTCTTACCAAATCCCGAACACCACTTTTATTATTTAGGTATATACTGAGCAAAACCTTAGGCATCCTTTAAACATGGGAGGTTTTAAGAAGTGTAAGAGTCAAGCCCTTTCTTTAGGCTGGAGGGGGTCTCTAAATCAGTGTCCTCTGTTGCTTTGCTTCCCGAGAGTTTATTGTGGGGGGACCCACAGTCAGTGGCAGGTGTTTCCTCAACTATGAGGATAGAGGACTGAAGATCACAGGCACAATGAAATTTTGTAAAATAGGCCAGATTTATATAGATTTAAGTGTCTGTCCAGCAAAGTTTTATGATCCCTATATGATTTCCTCGGAATGCCTCAAATAGAAGCAATACTTTGTAACTGATTTTTTTCTCCATCTTTCCGACAACATTTATTTGGCATTTGGAGAAACACAGTACAGGCTTTTAAATGTCTTATTTAGTAAAAGGATAAAACAGATCTTGGAGTTTCTAAGCAGGTTCTGTAAACATTACTAAGAGCACATCAACTTAAAAACACACAGAACCTTTGTTGTTGTAAACAGTGTTCACATCAATTATATCTCTGTGTGGGAACTTGGAAGCGCCTCTCTCTTCTGGAAGAAGGACTTTTCTGTGATTCAGGCCCGCATCTCCTTCTAAGTTCTCATGGCAGCCCATGAACTGGCCTGGAATTCGTCTCGCTCCATGTTTGAGTGGTTTCCAGGGATGGAAGGTTCATGTTAACTGCTGGACGAACCACGCCCCACGTTATTAAGTGGGACAGACACACACACAAGAAGCTGGAGAATTAGTTAGAGGAAACCAGCAACTGCCCAGTTCAGCATCAGGGAGGCCTTGTACATCGCTGGGTGAGAACGGCAGTGCTTTGGTAATTCACAGATTTCTGCGGGAATGAGAGCAGCTTTGATGGCACTTTGGAAACATAACGTTCACAAGAGGAAGGCCAAGGGACATGGTGGCGTTCTCCTCTGGGTGAGAAGGCAGAAGTAAGAGGTGCCATTGTCTCCCGAATATAATCGTTTTATTTGGCTATCACGGCACCTACCGGGCAAACCTTTCACAGGTATCAGATCAGTGCCTTTCGGGGATCTTCTGTTTCGGGCTTGGCGAACTTTTTCTGTGAAGATAAATATTTTAGGAGTTCAGGGCCACATGGCTTCTGTTTCAACACTGGTTGGAGTTCAGAAGGTACACAGAGAACCTGTGTCTGGACACCCGTAGGTGTTCTCTGAAGAAACAGGCAGAGAGAGTTCAGCTTGTGTACCATAGTTAACCAGCTTGCTCTCTGTTTTCCTGACACATTAAACCAAGACTCTAAGATGTGATGTAATTCAGTGGGTAAGGTTCGAGCTGAGACTTAGAGTTGGAATGCCTGCTTGTGGGTCTCAGGGCCCAGTGTGCTTATCAACTTCCCTTTTGCTGCTAATAACTAGCCTCACCTGTTTCAGTGACAAGCACCCCTAGGCCCAGAAGTGCCAGCTGCACCTCAGCTTCTCCCTGGCTCCAGGCACTTACCTCTCACTCAGCTGAGCCCCCAAGGACAGCGCACCCCCTTGCATGGGAAGTGATGTGGATACACCGGCCTCTGGTGACTGGATACTGCCGACATTTCTGCGCTGACTGAGCTGGCTCCAGAGTCTGCACTTGTGCTTGTATGGAAGTTGGGATCTCTGGGCCCACACTCTTTTGCATCTACACTGGGGTCCAGCCAGAGGCTGACTGACCATCCCTCATTGCATACTGCCAGCCTCCAGGCTAGGGCAGAGGGCGGACGCCTCTGGAGTCTGTGCCCCTCACCAGGGCTGGCCCATTTCTCCCTCACTCTGCAGGGCTGTTGCTCTGATTTTCATGGCTGCCTTTAACCCCCCGCTATTCTTCATGCTGAGTCTCTGTTTTCAGTCAAAGTAGAGAACTCCTCATTTCCTCCTTTCCAGCAAGCAGGATGGGGAGCCATGGGGAGCCCCACATGGGGGAACTTTTAGAGGTAACCTGCCCAACTCTGAGGGCCTTTGGCAGGAAGAGGTGAAGTGTGTTTCCTGATGGCTGCTCCCTGGGGTCTAGCACCTTTATTCAGATTTGCTGAGATGGTTGGGAGGTGGTAGGGGCCAAAAGGACTGGGGCTGATGTGGATGGAAGGCACTGTTAGTGGGGAGGGGGTGGGGCTGGTGTGGAAGGCACTGTTAGTGGGGAGTGGATGATGTGGGAAACTGGACCGTATCCCTGTGGTCCAGGAGTTTGGGATGGTGAAGTCTACACCAGCACCCTCTGACAACACAGGGCCTTGATGCTATGTCTGTGGCGAGCTAGAGTCACCAGCGCATAACATTTTGGGGAAAGAAATGCCACCTTCTGTCTCAATTCTGACCCCACACTCCCGTCTGTACCTCCCAGCAGCCTAGCTGACAGGAAGCCCAGCAGGGAACAGGGTGGTGCCCTGGGCAGGGAAAAAGGAAGAGCAGGCTGATATGGGTGGAGAAGGGTGGCCAGAAGGGAGATTGACCAGGAAGGGCGTCCACCAGTGATAACAGGGTTGATGGGCCGGCTTTGTTGTCCTTCCCTCCCTCGGTGCAGGTGTGGGTGTCTGTGCTGTCTACGCCCTGAACACACTGCTTCTGGCATACTGCCTATGTATTTCCAGTCGTGCCCAGTCAATTCTGAGCATCAGAGTGTCCTCGTAGGCAAGTGTGTACTGCCATGCTGCTCTGACTCACACTCTCCACTCTTGTGTTTGCACACGCATGTGTGTATGGTTATATTGTTGGACTCACTAGGGCTAGAACGTGAGCTCTGGCAGTCCTTAACATGCCATGTTGGGATACCCAACCTCGGTAAGCCAATCGAACAAGGGAATGTGATAATGAAGAACAGAAAATGGAGGTCTGTTCAATGTGGGTATTGGGAAGAGGGACAAAGAGAGTCTGTGTCTCCCTGGCTCCAGTCTGTCTTGTTGTGGGGAGGGTTGATGGGAAGTTTAGGTTTAAACAGAAATTCAGACTGGGTCAAGGGGTGGTCTCTTAGCCATCATCCTTGTCTAAGGACAGTGTACTTCAAGGGGGTATGGTGAGTCGCAGATACTGCCGAGGGGTAGAGGTGACCCCCAAAGCCGTCAACCTTTCTGCACATGAGGTGCCAATTCTTGGGATCTGTTGTCTCAATGGTCTGACAGGCAGGAGTACCAGTGTCTCTTCAGAATGTCTCCATGCCTGTGGGGGTGGGGACAGGACCCATGGTAAGAGCTGTAGGCCATTTGTTGCCAGCCTTTTGCAAGGAGAAGGTACTTCCGAAATAACAGACTGATGGTGCTATTAACTGATATAAATAGCACATTTTGAATTTAAAGACTGGAGCCATAGTTCTTTGTTTGTTGTTGTTATTTGTTTTGTTTTTGAGACCTGATTACTTGCTGTGTAGCCAGTCCAGGCTGACTTTGAACTTGTAATCCTCCTGTTTTAGACTCGGTCAGTGCTGGGATGATTCCTAGGAGTCTTCAAAGTAGACTGACTCTTGTCGGCCTCACTGTGAGCATTCACTGGGAGTAAGGTCCATCAGTTGAAAGGCATATCTGCCTCCCTATTTCCTGCCTCGCCCACAGAGTGGAAATCACAGGAAGGACCTATCATCTGTGAATACATGCAGAGATAAATAAAATGCCCCACACGCCCATGTCTGTCCCAAAGTTTCCATGAGGGTTGGTTCCAGGATCCCCTATAAATAAACCTCACGGACACTTAGTTCCCTACACTGTGAGCAGACATTTCATGTGGAATGCCTATCTTCTGTGTACTTGCGATTACCTCTAGGCTACTGCTAATTGTTAATGTAATGCAAGCATTGTGTAAAGTTGTCTTATACTGCATTGTGTAGGAAACAAGTCTGCACGTGTGTGTTTAGATGTGGCTGTTACAGACCTGATTACATGGCACAGTATGACCTGAGGTTGGCTGCATCTAAGGAGGCTGACTATAATCACAGAAAGTTCCGTAGAATGTGCATGCTAGTCCAGCCGACCGTCTCAAGTTAAAGCCAGCCTAGACTGTATAATAAAATCATTTCTGAAAACAAATTGCGAAAGCATAGTATGTTTGTACATGTGCGCACACTCAGAACAGCTGTGAGGCGTGCTAACCTGTGAGGGCTCAGCTCTCAGCTGATGAGGCCAGAGGGTGGTTCAGCCAGCTGATGAATTATTTTTTCTAGGATCCCCTAAAAACATTGGCTTTTCTCACCATACGACTCGTGTAACACACGTTCCAAATTCTACAAAGGAGGCAAGCCTCGTCAGAGTTCAGTGTGTTCAGCCCACTCTTATTGCAGAAGGCGAAAGGGACTCCTTGTTCTGACG
Source organism: Alexandromys fortis (assembly GCF_014885135.2). NCBI lineage: Eukaryota > Metazoa > Chordata > Mammalia > Rodentia > Cricetidae > Alexandromys > Alexandromys fortis. Next base: position 39,585,587 of record NW_026067927.1, read on the forward strand.
GAGATGAGCCACACATATCTACGGCCACACTGCTCCTCAGTGCAGTTGCTTGCCGGGAATCTTCGGATTCAAAGATGGAGCAAGGAACATGGCTGTATGCCTGTGTGCTCTGAGATCTAAGCTGTTATCCAGCCCCACAGCCCTGACAGATCTCACTGTTTTTAATGATGCGTGAAGCTGAGGTGTCAAAAGGAAGATGTTAGTTCCGAGTCGGCTTCTTCCTGGTGACTTTTAATTGATTCTAGTACATGCGGAAAGGTGCGTGGTGGGATCTGAAAGTGTGCGGCGTGTAATTGTGAACCGGGGTGCTTTATGGGAAGAGCTCCAAGGTGCACCTGCCCCGGGGAGGAGAGCTTTGCAGCAGCATCCTCCGAGGGAGGGATGGGAAGATCTGTGTGGGAGTCTTGCCAGCTTGAGAAGGTGTGAATTAGCCTAGAAGGCACTTGGGGAGGAGGACAAGAAGTGTCCTCTGTGAGGCCCTGGAAGGATCTGGGGAGATGGACTGGGACAGCAGGGGACATGGCAGTTTCCAGTTCCATGCAGCTCTTCTCATCCCTTCCTGTGATGATGAAAGGGCGGGAGACAGGAAGACGCAGCTGCTGAAGGCCGGCTCAGGAACAGTTGGCTGGGATTAGGTTATTTACAGACAGCTCTGGTGCAGGTTGGGAGGGATGAATTCGGATACTGGTAACAATTGTGTGGCTTATTTAGTTTCTTTTGGACCCTTGGCGGCTGCTGGTGGTTTTGATGTTATATATCAGGAAAACAGAAGTCAAAGAAGTTGTGTCTGAGGGAGTAGAGTTAATTTAAAGGTGGAATAAAAGTTCTTACATCTGAAAATATAGAAAAAAAATCCCCAATTTCCTGTGATCTTAGTTAAGTTGTTTAGCAAGTAAAATTTATGTAAATATTTCGAAATTCAACCCCCTCCCAAATAGGCAACTTGAAACCCTTACACTTGTAAGCATTTCTGGTGAGGAATAACTATCCCACCTGTGTGGGCAAGCATGCGTGTATTCATGTAGGTTTTTACATGTATATGTAGCTGTACATATAGATGCATATACATGTACACTCCACCAGTGTATGTGACATACACTAGGCATGTACATGAGCACACAATGGTTATGTCTTTTTTCATGGCCAACCCGTGGCCAGCCATTGTGTGAACAGGACCTGTCAGCTCTTCCCATTTTTGCCTCACATCGCAGAACTGATCACCGTTGAACCAAGCCTCATCTGGAGCACGTTCATTGCGCTGAGTGTCACCGTGGCTCTGGCACCGGCAGTGGCTCCGGCACCGGCAGTGGCTCCGGCTGTCCTTTAGCTGCTGTTGCCCTCCCATGACCGACTCTGACCTGCCCAACAGTGTTCATACTCAGAAGCCAACTCCTAAAAGCAACCTGTTGGCTCTTTCCCACCCCAGCAGGTCCCGGGACATCACCAGGTATTACTGTACTTACTCCTGGACCCCAGGAGGCCTGGGCTATGTAGTCAGTGGGCAGTGGAGGAGCTGGGCTCCCAAGCAGAAGCCCAGAGCTCGCTGAGGCTGGTTCCTGCCCCAGGAGGGCAGTGCTCAGTGGGAAGAAAGGCCCCAGGGATTGGCCTGATCCAGACCTGGACTGGCCAGGGCCTTGCCATCTGGGGATGTAGCCTTTGGGCCGCGGCACACAGAAAGGAGGAGACTATTTTCTCAGTGTCCTGTGCTTCTAATGTCATTCTTTGTCATCATTTTTATGACCTCATCTTGGGGAAAAGGGAAGGTCTCTTGTCCAGCACCTTGGCGTTTTATGGTTGTCATCCATATCAAACTGGAAGGACCAGTTATGAGGAAGTAGGGATTCATACACCTGCTCTCGGATAGGGCCCTTTATGTCTTCTGTATGTAGTTGATGTGTTCAGGTAGTCTAACCACAGAGAGTATCCTCTGCTCTCCGACAGCTATCTCTTCTTGGGGATCATTCCAAATCTACTCTTCGCATATGTAAGTCAGGGAACTCATGAATAAATGTTTTCTTGTTTTAAACACAGGGTGTTCTAGTTTGCTTTCTGTTGCTGTGTGAGTCTGCTGGTGGTGTGTGGTGTGACCACTGAGGGGGTGGGTGAAACAGGATGAAGTCCCTGGGACAGAGTGTACTACTGCCTTCGACAGAATGTGCTCCCGGGATGAACGCTTTGTGCAGCTACCCAGGTGGAGGCTGGGGTGGGTCTGGAGACCCAGGTAGAGGCTGGGATGGGCCTGGAGACCTAGGTGGAGGCTAGGGTGGGCCTGGAAACCCAGGTGGAGGCTGGGGTGGGCTTGGAGACCCAGGTGGAGGCTGCTGGGGCAGGGAGCTGGAGACTCTAGTGGAGGCTGGGGGGCTGAAGACCCAAGTAGAGACTGTGGTGGGGAGTGGGGACCCAGGTGGAGGCTGGGAGAGGGGTTAGAGACCCAGAGGGAGGCTGGGGTGGACCTGAAGAACTGAAGGTGTTCTGGGCTTCCTGCTGATTGGCTGGCATCAGGTCTGTCTGATCTCTAGGTCCAAGACCAAGTAGCCCATATGACATCCCTATCCAGTCCAGGCTTTCTCTGTCAATCTGCGTGTTTGGGCCTCCATCTCCTTGCTGTCAGGACACCTGGGAAGGGCCCTGGGCTTTGAGCTTGGGGCTTACTTTTCTGCCTGGGGACGGCATAGTGTCAGTGCTGTGTGATTCGCAGGTAATGTGGAAAAGGTGGGAGACACATACACAAGACCTTGAAATTCCAAAATTCTCAGACCTGCAGGACCTGGGGTGGATTACCTCCCAGTACCACCTCTTTACAGTCTTCAGGGGACATACACGTTTCTGGGGGACACAGTAGTCAGCAGGCAATTCCTGTTCCGACTTCAAACTGGTACACCCTAAAGTCCACATGTCCTGTAGCTCAGAGAAGACCTCAGCCAGTCAGTAAAGTGGAGAATCATCCTTCTCTGTGCGAGTGAGTGGGTGGATTACAGAACCTTTTCTGTCTGTTTTCCAGTGTCCAGCACATTGTGTAACTAAAAATGAGTTGAATAAATGAATGACAGACGTCATCCCAGTGAAGCCTGGGGTGGTTCTAGACTTGGGACGTGTGTGTGTGTGTGTGTGTGTGTGTATGTGTGTGTGTTCCGGCCTATTTCCTGCATGCGCTATCAAAGCTATCCCCTGTGAACTTCCCAGACCTGGCTGTGGCTGTCCCTCTTAGTGTGTGCCTGCATGCATGGACCCTAGGCCAAGGGAGCCTAGTTAGCCACTTCTCTTGCCCTCTCCATGGGTGAGTGGTTATTGAGATAACACAGACAGAGGAGGCTGTGAGCTGGTTTTTAAGGTGATAAAGTGTAGTTGACCTAAAACAGTAGCTATTTAAATTATTTGTTGGCCTAACTTATTTGCCGATTACTGCTCAATTTTCCTCCCTTTTACTTAAAAAAAAATCTTATTTTATGTGTTTGGCACTCATGTGTGTCTGTTCACCATGTCTCTGCCTGGTATCCATGGTGGCAGAAAAGGGCGTTGGGTCCCCTGTAACTGAAGTTACAAATGGTTGTGACCGGGCATTTGTGTGCTAGGAACGGAACCCTGGTTGTATGCAAGAGCGGCCAGTGCTGCTCTTTGCCTCTGAGCCGTCTGCTGTGGTAACATTCATGCTTTCTACGATCCAGTTCTGAGCTTTAATAAATGCATAGACTCATGCAACATCCCTCCCCCCCGTCCCTGCAATCTTGACATGTAGTGTCTCCCACCCAAGCCTTGGATACCTCCCTTCCCCCTTCCCCTTACAGGTAACTGTCAGTTTCTGTTCTGGTGTTCTATCATTGTCCGGGAATAGAGTCACAGTATGTGTGCTCTCTTCAGTTTGGCTGGCATAATGCGTTTGGAATTTGCGTGCATAGTTGCCTATATTCTTAGCTCGCCCTGTTTTATTGCTGAATCATACTCTGTTGTGCACAGTTTATTCATCTATAGCTGTGGGATTGTGGGTTTTATGGCATGTTACGATGATCCGTGATCAAGGCCAGAAAAATAGCAGTATTTGTTATGCGATATTACAATTATTCTATTTCTTTTTTAGTTAATTAAAAAGCCTCGTACTGTGCTCGACTTCTAAAATGATCTTAGCTATGAAAGAGAAGACTGTAGTATGTGCAGTCGATGCTGTTTGTTCCATGACGGCCTTTGGCCCCAGGCATCCACTGGGGGTCTGCATCTTGTCCTCTTTGGGTAAACAGGGATCACTGTGCTGGTTTTTGATTCCCCACTACTAGCAGAGGGCACGCCTGCTAGATAATTAACAGGAACAAATGTGTTTGGTATCTTTTGAAGGCAAAGACTTTTATGTATCATGCGATCCTCGAAATTATGTACTGTGTGCCCTTTATGATGATGGTGGTTGCCACTGTCACTCAATGTTATACCGTTCTGGTGACATCTCACCATTACACGATACTTAATTGGTATCTGCCACACCCTCTCATGTGTGACAGACCTTTTTTGGTGCTGATCAAATTTGGAAACGTTACATGAATTTTTCTCTAAAAAATGCAGACTCCATATGAAATCATCTCTTTATGGTGCTTTCTACTCCGAAGACAGTTGGGGAACAGCAAGACTCCTTAGTACTGCTAGCTGGGGAGGCAGATGGGGTGGGAGCCCACTGAACATGTGTGCCTTAGATAGGAGACTGGGCCCTGACAGAGTGGGGTACATGTGGTGTTAGTTGTCTGATTATTGTTGTCGATGGATCATGAAAATAAATTCTATTCACATTCTCCAAAAGCTAAGCTAGCTGCACAGCTTCACACTTCAGGGAGGAAAGAGTCCGTTGTCTTCCTCAGCAGGATGTGTCTTTCAGGTAACATGGTATTGGTGTCCTAGTGACCTGCACAAGCCCAAAGGGATGTGGAGAAGGTACTCACTGTTTGAATAAGGTTTGTGTTTTCTGAAAATGTGTGTCTGGGGTAGATGAGGATGGATATGGCCCCCAGCAGGCTTATGTCTTGTAAAGTGGTGTTCTGGTGGTTAGAACCAGGTCAGTAGAATGTAATAAGATCACGAGGGCTCCATCTTTATTGAATGGATTAATACAGTGGTACGGGAGTGGTCAGGTCTTATGGGAAGAGATAGTTCCAGAGTGTGGGTTATCTGGCCCTTTCCTGGCCTCTCCTTCCTGTCTGTCCCTGTGATGTCTCCCACTTGCTATGTTTCTTCCAAGGTACCACCCACCCTGTTGAGATGTAGCTGGAGGCCCTTCACTGGAGGTGGAGCTGATGAGGGCCAGCCAGTTTTGGAATTTCCAGTGAGTTGAATAAATCTCTTATCTTCAGCTAGCCTCAGGCATTTTGTAATAGCAATGGGAAGTGGACTAGAGAGAACCAAGACGCTTGCTGGTCTCTGATGCTGAGTCCACCTTCCGAGAACCCTGCGCACGGTAGTCCTCACAGCATGATGGGTCTGTAAGTCCACAAAGGCAGCTTGGCCTTGGCGCTGCAGGAATGTTTCTGCTTCATCATCATTGTTCTCTAGGCGGGTGGGAAGGCCGTGTTCTGCGTGGGTACACTCTGCAACGGCTAAACCCTAGCAAGCACAAAACAGAGCTCACTCCAGCTGAGGTACTCCCTTCCTGGAATTTGATATTGTCTGAACCCATGTCTCTAAGGAGAGTAATTTGGGGAAAGATCCTCAAAGCCTTTAAAAGACATTTGAGTGAATGCGCATTTATTATCGACTTCCATTAACAAGTGTCTCAAAACAGCAACCTTGTATTTTTCTTGGAGACTTTCCAAGCACAGAGTTGCTTTTTGAGCTGATACTGGCTGGATTATTGGGGCTTCCCGGGGTGAGTCTTCTCAGCCCTCTTTTCTTACAAGTGACATCTTAAAGGCTTACACAACGAAGCACATTAACCCTGGAGAAAATCCTGGGCTGGGAAGTGATCTTATGGAGACAGGTTTGTCCGCAGCTGGCCCTTTACTGACCAGAATGCAGAAATAGCCAATTCTCCTTTGATGTTGCGGTCTGTTTACCTGGAAACGGAAAACTAAGTTTCAGAAACATTCCCGCTGCACATGTGCATCCCATGCCACAGTGCTTCAGACCGTTGTGCATGTCTGGTGTGACTTCCATGCAGCAAGCTAAGCCAAGGACACTAAGTAGGGTACAGGCTAAAGCCAGCTGACTGAATACTTGTCTCTGTTTGGCCTGACAGAAGAGCGAAGAGACCTTTATTATGATAACACACCATTTTTTTTCCCCATTAGGAGCCCCATGTTACTGTGTATCATCTAGTCTGTCTTTCTGGAATGTTCTAGCCAAGAACCTCATTCTTGACTCTGACTTTCTTCAAAGTTTGATTAGCTGTCTCTTAGTGATTGATGCCAGGACAGATGTACGTCTCCTTTTTTTTTTTTTTTTCAAAGATGGCCAAATCATCTAGATGTCAGCTCCTGACCCTTTCGCATAATGTAAATGCTCGTGTGGATCAAAGATGTGTGGAATGGTGTTTGGGTTACCAGTTAGTGACCCGCCAAACTGAAGAATAGGGCTAGGTGGCTCTGGAGAAGACGGAGCCTTGCATCCCTGACTGCAGACAGCATCTTTTACCTATAAGGACCGCAGTGAGGCCAACCAGAGCAGAGGAACCACCAGGAAGAGTCCCGGAGAGAGCCACGGAGTGAATGCCGCCACTTGCCCTGTGCAGTTCGGACTCTCTCTGTGTGGTTTCTTCTTCTCCATGGCTCCTCTTTGTCACTTCTGGCACTTTAAGTGTCATGGAAATGTTTAGTGTGGAGGAGGGTCTGATGTCTCTCCAAACTTCAGGAGCAGCGTTTTCTCCCCTACAAGAATTCTATCTGGGGAGCAGCCTTGGAGATCTGTGCAGACTGAGCGGAGGCTACGCCCACAGCAGTTCCGCCCCGCCCCCTGCATCCTCAGGCCCCGCCCACAGCGGCCTTGTTATCCCTGCCGAAGCTACCCTCTCAACTGCTTGGGAATGGCCAAACAGCCCGCTGGCGCTGTCCTCTTTGCCCCAACGAGACATTAATGACTGTTTGCCCGGACACTGTTAATTCTTTCACTGTGACTTACACCACAGCAATACCGAATTTCCCAGAGTGTAAGGAATAAACTGAGCCTTGAACGTGTCCCATTCCGTGCTGGTAGCTGGCAGAAAGAAGCCTAGGCAGCTGACTCTCAGTGCCCTTGCACTATCCGCCCATCGCTGCCAAGGGGGCTTGGGTTTTAAATCTGCGGGCTGATCTCAAGCGAGTCTTGGGGGAGTTTCTATCAAACACAATTCGTCTCTCTAAGGGTCAGACAACAACGTATCCGCCTTTTTGCCCCTCAATATGGACTACTGGCATACCCTCTTAATTTTGATAACTGCTAAAAACTTCCATCTATGGTATCCTATCTGCAGGAATTCCATAATTATTTCCCTCTGGGGACTGGAGAGACAAAAGTATGAACATGTGAGTTCAGACCTTAGCATCCATGTAAGAACACGGGCACAGCTGTACATGACCATCCTGACATTGGGGAGGCGGAGGCCGAAGGGTCCCTTGCTGGCCAGCCAGTCAGTCTGAATTGGCCACAAAAAATAAAATGGAGAGTGACTTAGGAGGACACTCCCCTTTGACCTCTCATCTCCACAGGCATGCACCACACACGGGAGGACATACAGACAAATAAAAGATTTAAAAACTCAACTTTGATTAATTTTTAAACACCACCTTCCTTGGAAATCGTGACATTTAGGAACGAAAGAGTGGGACAATGCCTGTTTGTGCTAGTGGAGTTCCAGGGATGGGGGCCTTCTGAAGACATGTGCAGAGGCAACCTTCCTGTGGCCTCCTTTTGAAGCTCAACCTCTCTGGAAACCAAGATAAAGGCCAGGGCCAGCCTGGTAACTTCTTCCTAGTCAAGCAAGGCTCCCTTTCAAAGGAGGTTTTTAAGTAATTTCTTTCCCCTGGGATCCAGCAGCTGTGAGCCAAACATTAGCATCGGCCTTTTAAAAATAGAGGCTGATGCATTTCAGAAACGCTTACCCTCTGAACAGTCAGCTGGAAGCATGGATGGGACTTAAAGTGTCTATCTAAATCCTCCTGGGAGAAGGAGAAGGGAGGGGGGGATGAAGGAGGGAGAGGAGACGGTAGAAGAGAGGAAGGATCCTTTGGACGGGTAAACTGACTTTGATTTATATGCCTTTCTCTTCAGACCCTGATTTGAAAACTCGGAAGTGTTCTTGCCTGATCCACTTGTTATAATTGATTCTGTTGCTTAATGCATTTCCTGCGCACTTTGGGAAGACTTGCTGTTTAGGGGATTAAAGAACAAATCCTCCTTCGGTACCTACCTTGTGAAGCTCCTGATGGATGGGAGTGGATAAACAGAGATGAGGAGAGACAAAAGAAAAGATGTCTCTCCTCATCTGTTTTTCTTTTGTGGTTGTTCATCTATGGTGGGGGGAGTTTCCGTGTGTCCCTCCTGTGGCAATGGTGGTGGTCACTGCTGCCCCGAGAAAGATATCCCCATTAGCCCCCTTCCCTGTGTTAGTGACTGGATTACTGTTCCCTTAGCGTGACCCAGCAATCATCACTGGCACGTGTACAGGGCTTCAGGGTGGGTTTTAATGCCCAGTGCTGTGTTTTGCTGGGACTGAAGAGTTAGAACTCATACTACCTCTGGGTTTTGATTTTTTTAAAAGAGCATAAAATTGGAAATGCTCTTCCGAGGGTCAGTATATTGGCTACTGTAAGTGACACTTTGTACCCTGGCAGGTGCCGTTCACTTTAATGTGGTCCTGCTAGTAAGGATGACTCTTCTGTCAGTGAACCTGTCTCAGGGTCTCTGAACTGCGCTCTCCTTCAGAGTCCCACGTGCCTTTGCTTCGCAGAAGTGACTAGATGCCTTAGAAGCATATAGGCACTTAAACTTTAGTCACCAATTCTTACATAAAATATATAGTCTTATCAGTAAATAGACAAGACAGTATACTAAGTGTCCCTCTCCCGAGATGGGTGCACATTCGAGGCACTTTTATATGTTTCTGTGTATGCTGGGGTGAGGAAGAGAAGACTCGTATAAAACAGAAGGCTGGTCCATGACAGTTGGTCTCAAAAAAAAAAAGGCATATCCAAATGGTTTATTTTTATCTTACCACTTTCAGTATTTTTGGAGATCAAACCTCGAGTGACCTACATGTGAGGCATTCCCTGTACCACTAAGGCGATTCTCACTTCCAATCTTAAGGGTTTAAGTGTTTTCCTTCTGCCTGTGAGTCTTTCACAGTCTACACCTGCTTGCTCCCAGCCTCCCTGCTTTCCTTTTGTTTAGCTGAATCCCAGGGTGTCTTCCAGGTCAGGAGTCTGGGGCAGCCAACAGCCTCTGGGTTAAAGACAGCCTTCCCAGCCTGGAATTCCTCCAAGGTTTAGCGTGGTTTCTGTTTTCTCTTTGGATCTACACAGTGCAGGGGTTTTGCAAAGATGTCCTCATGGTGAGCTAGCACCCCTTGGCATGTCACAGTCCCTGTTTGCAAACCAAAGTGTTCTGAGGGCAAGGAGGAAAGAGCTTGTGGCTCAAGGGTGGTTTGTGAGATGACTCTTCCCTCTAGGGAATTGCTGAAGAGTTCAGAGGTTTTATCTGCCTGTGCTAATAAAAACCAAGAGCCTAAATTCTGACAGTTGATTTGGTTAGAAAAAGAGAACACAAATCCACAAGTCATATGGGAATTGTAAAATGTTTTGAGGACAATAGCTTTAATTGAATCAATAAATTTAATAATAAGCAAATAAGTAATAATCTAATAATAAGTAAAACACTCCAATCAGTTATGACTGCCTTTTTGGTCCCAGCCCACGGATCTATATAAGACTTAAATAAAACCAGTGTTGGGAAGTGCTTCTGTTGTTTCTCTCAGGATACTACATTTCTTACCTTTACTGAATTTTGATTATCTTGAATGGATACAATGACAATATAAAGCCAGGGATAGGGAATAGTTTGAGATTAACCTGTCTTTTTATACTTTGCTCATGTATGAATATAGCTTTATCATCTGAGATAAGAATAGTTGTTTTAGCTGGGCGGTGATGGCACATGCCTTTAATCCCAGTGCTTGGGAGGCAGAGGCAGGCAGATCTCTGTGAGTTCAAGGCCAGCCTGGTCTACAATAGCTAGTTCCAGGACAAGTTGCAAAGCTATAGAGAAACCCTGCCTTGAAACACCTAAACAAACAAACAAACACACAAATAAATAAAAATTGGTGTTTTGAATTAAATTTTACTTTGGAACCTTTGTAGTGAAAGAAATGCCCTCTCTTTAAAAAAATATTTATGTGTATGTGTGAGTGAATGCTGTTTGTCTGTGGATGCAGAAGCTAGAAGAGAATGTCGGATTCCTTGGAGTGGGGTTATAAGTAGTTAGTTACTCATGTGTGTAATGGGAGCTGAATTCAGTCCTTTGGAAGAGCAGAAAGAGCTTTTAACTGCTGAGCCATCAGCCCATAAAATGCACTCTTATTGGGTTTGTAAACTTCTAGTAGCCAATGGACACCAGCAGCTATGTAGCAAATCTGTAACTTGTGCTATATGGAATGTTGTGTATGCAAAGCAGATTGTGTGTGTGTGTGTGAGGTGTATACTGTGTGTGTAATGAGCGCTTTATGCCTACATGTTTATGTTTTGTTGTGTGGTTTCTGTGTATCGCTTGTGTATTGTATGATTTTATATGTTGTTTGTGTAGCATGTGGTAGTAAGTGGTGTGTGTGTATGATATTACATATGAATTTGTGTATTTGTGTATGGTCTATGATGTGTGTGCTGGCTCCATGTGTGTATGTAAAACTGCCATGCACATCTGTGGAGCATCTTGCTTGTGTGTGTAGGTGTCTGTGATAGATGGGGTGTGATACTTGAATGCTTGTGTGCCTTTAGGGGAGCCATGGAGACATCATCCAGAAAGGATGCTGTCAAACATGCTTTTGATGGAGGAGGCTTCTTCTAGTCAGGGCTATAAAATGTGCATCTGTAAAGTTAAAAGACAGTCAGGGTGAGGATTAGATTGGTTCCAGGCCAAGGAGATGCAAGATGGGTGATATCAGCCCCCTAAAGCTATAAACATCAGAGAGCAAAGCCCCAGGCAAAGTGGGGGTTGGGGAGCTGTGGTGTGTTCGTGCTAGTGAAAGTGGTGTCTGCAGCTTCCACCCCCACCCCACGGGAATCCCAGCTGGTTAAAATGCTCTGTAGCTGCTGAGGGTTTAAAGACTTCCGTGTCTTCCCAGCTTTACTTTAAGGTCAAAAGAATTCTAATTAAAGCAAAGGCTGTAATCTCAGTGTCAGCATTTAGATGAGCGCCAAGGCCATCCTTGCAGAGGAAATTTAAGATGTTAATTTCTCACAGAAGTATTGTTTAATCGTTGAGCCAAATAGTAGCTCCGGAGAGTGGCTTAGGGTCTGCTCTTTTGAAGTATATTGTAAAATGACAGATTTCCGCCCACACACAGCAGCCATTAGACAGAAAACTGCTATCATTTTCACTCCTCAATCTGCCACCACCCAGAGAGAATGGCCATCCATGTCCGGTTATTTCCCACTTAGCTGAGTGCGAGCCTCGTCCTGTTGAAGGTGGGAAGGCTGCAGCAGCCATTGTCACTCAGTGCTGTTGTCTTTTCACTGAAGGCCTCTACTGAATTCCCCAAACCCTGACACAGCTAGTTAGTCCTGAAATGTGTTGTGAGGGCAAAAGCTTGAACAGAATTCTTTTAAAACATTAAATCAGTGAGACCCAGTATTTGTGCCAAGAGCTTTCTGTTCAGAGGTCTCCCGATTTTCGAGAGGCATTACACACTGCAGGGAAAACCCCGGCCGATGGGTGAGTGCACACCCTCCATCCAATTAGCTAAGCAGTAATATTACCATAAACGAGAATAAAATAGTTCACAAGATAGCAGGGAACTGAGCTTTATAAACAGTTTGCTGACATTATTTTGTTTTAAGAATTAAGTGTACTGACTCTTCCCTTGGTAGGATGCCCCTTTGGTTAAATTTGAAGAAGTATGTCATGGTGCCCCACTGAGCCACTGGGGAGCTTTCATGAAAATGCCATGTTAGCTTAAAGTTTGTCTTTTGAAAATTGGAATTACAGTATGTTAGAACAGTTACTGGCAGGCACGGTGGTGCACATCTTTAATTCTAGCAGCCCTCTGGAGGCAGAGACAGGTGGATCTCTGTCAAAAGCCAGCTTTGACAGAACTCATACGTTCCAGGGTAGGAGCGTGAGGGTTAGAATTATTAGGCAAAAGGAACAGAGATTAGGAGAAATAAGAGACAGAAACACAGGACAGTATTGGGAGGGACATTCAGTGAATACTGAATTCGCCTCGTTTATTTTCCACGGGCTTATATACGTTACTCCAGAGTGATGGATGGCTCAGCAGTTGAGGACGCTTGCTCTCTTTTGTCTCCAGGGTCCTTGTAGTAGCTAACCACTGCCTGTAACTAGTTCCAGGGAGTCTGATGCCCTTGACCTCTGTGGACACAGGGCAGGGGTGTGGTGCACAGATGCACACATAGGCAAAGCATGCATATGAATAGAAAAAAAACCCCTGAAGTGTAATCTATTAAAATAGAGATAAGTAAGTCAATTTAGCATATTCTTATTAGTGGATATTTTTTGAAATAAATATTTTTATTTCTTTGAGAATTTCATACAATGTATTTTGATTATGTCTACCCCAACTTTGTCCCTTAAGTCATCTGAGATCCATCCTGACCTTCCTATTCTCCAACTTTGTGTCCCTCATTGCAAATTTCAGATTCTATTGACTTCAATTTGTGCTGCCTGGGTACTCCTGGGTGTGGGGCCACCTGCTGGGGTGGTTAACCTGCCAGCAGCCACACCCCCATCAGGGCTCCTTAGTTAGGGGTTGGGTCTCATGAACCCATTGCCATATATGCTAGAATGTTGTCTGGCTTGAATGTCTGCAGGTCTTCTACAGGCAACCACAGCCACCGTGAGCTCACTAGGGGAGCTGTCCTGCTACCCCCAGAAGACACTGTTTACCTTAGGTCCTCCCGGGCCTCTGGATCTTCAGTCTGTCCGCCCTCTCGTCTGAGATGGTCCCTGCACCTTAGGGAGGGATGTGATGTGGATGTCCCTTCTGTGGCGAGCACAGCACAGTCACTTCCTCTCTGTGCACTTTGACCAGCTCAGTTTCTGCATAACCACGGTGCCCAAAAACTTCTCTGTTGTTTGTTTTGGTTTGTTTTTTTTTGAGACAAGGTTTCTCTGTGGCTTTGGAACCTGTCCCGGTACTAGCTCTTGTAGACCCAGTTGGTCTCGAACTCACAGAGATCCGCCTGCCTCTGCCTCTGCCTCCTGAGTGCTGGGATTAAAGGTGTGCACCACCACTGCTTGGCCAGAAACTTCTCTAATGAGACCTGAGAGCTGCATGAGTTTATGAGGAGAGAGGTTGTTACATTTCTTAATTGTTTTAAATATGTGTCTGTGTGTAGGATGTGCATGTGAGGGCGGGAGCCAGTGGAGGGCAGAGGTGTGAGATGCTCTGGAGTTGGAGTTGATGAGGATGCCAGCAACAGAGCCTGGGTGCTCAGCAATAGTGCTATGTTCACCTAACCACCGAGCCATCTCTTCAGCCCCGCACAGAGGCTCTTTCTAGTTAGATGAATATTGCTCGCTATTTTTACTCCTGATGAACAGTTTCTGACTCACAGCTACCCCGAAGAGTTAACATTCTTGTCAGGGGTCAGCAGCTTTTCTTTCCAGCACCAGAGGAGTGATGGAGAGGGACGACCACAGCCTGCTGCAGGTCGGAGCAGCAAGTGGTTTTTGGTGTTTAAGCAGAGAACAAATGTAGACAAGAAGTGTGAGTTGATCTTCAGGTTGAAGATGGAGTTAAGGAGTGCTAGAGTCTCTCAAGAGCACATTTTCACAACTGCATTTTATACACATATCCGTGCACAGTTGTGATGTACATAGCTGTTATTGCTAATGTGGTAGGGTTTTATTGTTAAAATCTGTGTGTGGGGGTGTGTAGCATGAATAATAAAAACCTAGAGGCAGATATTGGGGTTCAAGCTGAAAATCAGAAAAGCAAAGCAGACCTTTTACCTCTACCAGTCTTCAGACAGAAAGGGTGAGAACCTGTCTCCACGAATCCTCAGACTTCACACTCTAGTGAGTTCCTGTCTCTTCCCCTTTATCTCTCTCTCTGCCCAGTTGTGTCTGCTCCCGTCCACCTCTCTGGTGCTGGGATTAAAGGTGTGAGTCACCACCACCTGGATCTGTTTCTGGATTGATTTTGTGTAGCCCAGGGTAGCCTTGAACTCACAGAAATCCATTTACCTCTGTCTTCTGAGTCGTGAGATTAAAGGTGTGTGTTACCATTCTCTGACTTAGCTTTGTATTCTGATCTTCAGTTAAGCTTTATTTATTAAAATACAAGTAAAGTATCACACACATTTGTGTGTGTGTGTGTGTGTGTGTAGGATATGTTGGCGTTTTCCCAATTTGGTGCAGTTACATTTTGTTGCTGTTGCATTCTTCAGGTAAGACATTATCTTTGCTCATCTTTAAAATGATGTCCACCATTAGCCTCCAGGGAAGTGCAGAGTGAAACCACTTTGAGATTTCATCTCAGTCCATAAACTCAAATGGGAGTAGATGCCGATGGGGTTCTTGGGAAAAGAGAACTCTTGACCACTATGGGTGGAAAAGTCAGCAGGTGGAGCCACTACGGAAGTCAGCGGGAAGGTTTCCTGAAAAGGTTCAAACAGAACGACTGTATGACCCGGCTGTATCCCTGCTAGGCATGTACTCAGAGGACCCCATGGCAGTGATAGCTGCATGTCTGTGTTCACTGCTGTCCTAGTTACAGTAGCAAGGAAATGGAGTCAACCTGCATGTCCACCAGCTGATGAATGGATAGTAAAAATGGGGTGCGTGTACAAAGCCGGATTTTATCCAGCCTAAAAAGAGAAAGAAACTCTGAAATTTTCAGGAAAATGGGTGCAGCTGGAGTTACTGAGTGAGGTGATGCGGGGCGACAAAGACAAAGTCTGTATGGTTTCTCTCATGTGTAGATCCTAGTTTTGAATTTGGAGTTCTGTATTTAAATGTGGATGAAATGCAGAGCCACCGCGAAGCCTCAGATGACATACTTTCTTGCCCTCACCATGGCGGAGCCCGTGGACAGTCCATGAGATGATGTCATAGTTACCAACAGAGACTCTCATGGAACTTGGCTAGTTAGCACGTCTTTCTATAATTAAATACTATAATCAGACTGTATGGTGGATAGAGAAAATGAGTTATTTTCATTGCTTCTACAGTGAATCATATAGACGTCTATGGGAATTGTTTTTTTGACAGTTATGATTTAGGATATGGCATATGGTGTATGCAGCAAGTTTGAGACATTGAAAAATACTACTTAGTTTCACTGTATACAAAACAATGCTTTACTGTGGCTGAGATGGGTCAGCTCAGGCTCTGAAGGAAGGGGACTTTATCACAGGAAAGGGTGCTGAGGGGAAGTAGGGGAACAAAATGGACATCTTAGTGGGTATATTGTTTTTCTTCCTTCATACTTAGTTATAGTTTGCAACTTTTTATAGGGACATGTCCCATTGCTTACTAGTGAAGTATCACTAGTGGTTGTTCTGGCTCCCCTTCCCATTCAAGATGGGGTCTCATGGGGTCCAGTTTGTCCTGGAACTCTCTGCCGTTGTGGGTGGCATCCCTACTCCACTTCTCAAGTGCTGGGATTACAGTCACACCTGACTTATGTGGTGCTTATGTGGACAGAACCCAGGACTTCCTGCTCAACTGAGTCACATACACCCCAGCCCTGAACCCAATTTCTTTATTTGCACTGGCCAGCATTTTCTGACACAGAGCTGCATTCTGACATAGTTAATAAGAACAGTGCAGCCAACGTGATCTCAGGACTGTTTTTTCATTCCACCACGCTTTCTGTGATATCATGTGTCCTTATCTGATGGATTCTCAGTATTCTTTGTGAGCAGGGTAAGGTGATACAAACTCAAGAAAAATATGAAAGTTTCCCTTTTTACCCAGAATTAATGCATCATAACTGTCTGCATTTGGATCCTGTTATTATAATGCCATTACGAGGTTTTAAGAACTGAGGACTCGGAAGACATTGTGTGACCTTAATTAGTGGTTTCTGTTATTTAACAGCAAGCTCATGTTGAGATAATAAAGGCACAGATTGTAAGTAGAGAGGGCCCAGTGGGTCTTGCTATGAAATGATCTCAAATAGAGTCTCCGAAGAGGATCATGCACGAGTGAGCATGTGCTGGATTAGCCTAAACAGTTTGCTACTCAAGCTTAAACACAAAAAAATTTCTTTTATGCGTCTCGGTGTTTTGCCTGTATACATGCCTTGTCACATGTATGTAGCTGGTGTCCATAGAGGCCATAAGAGGACACTGAGTCCCCTGGAACTGGAACAGACAGTTGTAAGCTGCCAAGTGGGTGCTGGGGCTAAAGCCAGGGTTCTCTGCAAGAACAGCCAGTACTCTTAACCACCAAGCCGTCTCTCTAGCCCCTCATTTCTTGAGTTTTAGAAAATCAAGAGGAAAAAAGATTACCTATAATCTCACTGTCTCAGTGAAACTTCTGTCAGGATTTTTGTTTCACCCTCGTTTACCCTTTGTATTGCTGACACAAAGATAAACTAGTGAAGTCCTTAGGTCTCCATATTTAACTGTAGCTTTCATGGGCAGGGGAAGCTTCATAAGACAAATAGACAAAGAATGTAAGGATTTCACAGAAGCCTATGCCTGTAGTCCTGGCACATGGGGAGGCAGAGCAGGAGAATCAGAAGTCGAAGGCTAACTTTGAGTTTGTCTGGGCTATATAAAAACACCCATTTTAGAAAACTCAAATTCATCAGTAAGTAAGTGAATAAATAAATAGTAATATGTAGTGCCTTAGAATATGTGATCTTGTGTGTATGTGTATTTGCATGCACGCCTGTGTACATGCGTGCTTAGTAACACATGGCTTATTTATGTGTATCCTATGTTTACACGTACCTTCCAGAAAACTTATCTAGCATTCCTTTCAAGATACAATGCACACATTTTTGAAAGCAATTAATTTTGCAATGCTAATGACTGTCACATTTTGTAAAGTTATTTTTGAGACAGGATCTCATATGTAGCCCTAGATGGACTGCAGCTTGCTATGTAGATCAGGCTGGCCTCAAACTCATGGTGAGCCTCCTGTGCAGACGTTAAAGGTGTGTTCCACTGTGCCGCACGGTGACGTTTGTGTTTAATAGTGAGCTCCTGGAGGTGCCCACAGGTAGCACGCTTCGCCAGCCTCTCCTTCGGGAGAGACGACTTCAAACTGGAATGTGGGAGAATAGACAGTGCTGATTTTTAGGTGAGTATTTTAATAGTGATAGAATGTCAGGGTCCCTCCTACGCTCCAAAATTCAGGAAAGGCATTTTGCAAGCTGGAAAGATGGAGAGTCAAGGATTTCAGATCTCCCGTGCTCCTAAGCTTTGCTCTCTGGCAGGTAAGCCTTTGTGCACATCTCTGACAGACTTCAGCACTGTGGGTGGTGCCTCTCCTTTGGGCGACCTGGAGCATTTGATTGGCTGCTTTGGATATTTACCTTCCTGCCTTGAAGGTGCTGTCTGCTCCCCTATAATTTTAACACAAATATGGAGCAGTCAGACCAGCTGAGGCTTTTTAAATGTGCTTAACATGCCCTACCCCCACTTTGGGGGGTGGGCAGGCTCTCACTGTGTATGTAGCCCAGGCTGGCATCTAACTCAAAAGAAATCTGCCTGCCTCTGCTGGGATTAAAGGCCTTGCTATGGCACCCAGCCATTTAGCACATTTTATCAAAAATTACCCGGCTTCCAGGAGCCTGACGATTCTGCAGATCCAGATTTCTGGGGAGGTGTAAGGTACATAATGGTCTTTAGAAGTGGTTTTGGCGCAGACCACTAAATTACTGTTAATAATCGCTGGCTGCCACTTTAGATTCATTCATCTTATGCAACGCACAGCTACTTGAGGGGGAATGCATTTTCTGCATCACAGAACTACTTGAGGTGAATGCATCTCTTGCAGCACACAGTTACTTGAGGTTGAATACATCGCCTGCGGCACACCGCTACTTGAGATGAATGCATCTCCTGCAACACACAGCAATTTTAGATGAGTGCATCTCCTGCGACACACAGCTTCTTGAGGTGACTGCTTCTCTTGCAGCAGCACACAGCCACTTGGGTGGGAGGAATGCATCTCCTGCAGCACACAGGTAGCAAGCAGATGTTTGGAAGTTGCTCTCCTGCCATGATGCAGCGCTTTAGTAAGGAGGCTGAGAGACTGGATGTGCTGGAGGCAAACTGTCTTTCTGTAGCTTTTGTTTGTAATTCAGGTACAGTGAGGCCAGTAGTCAGGAGTTCTCTCTGCCAGTGGAAAGAGTCCTCACAGTTGCCAACAGAACAGGGCCCTCTGTGTCACACAGGGACGATCAGGAGGCAGTGTGAGTCGGGTCACACATGGACAGCAGCCTCTGTTGTGGTTTTCTAGAAAGGAAGAGGCTAGGAAGTGAAGCAGGCTTATGACGGGCTAGGCTGAGAGATTTCAGCGGGCATTGGGGCATGGAGCTGAGGGATACTTTACCCTTGGGTGACTGGGTTGGGGACTGTGGCCTGGAGTGTGAGAACCAGTTTACAGGAGGCGAGGAGAGTGTGTGGGGCACTCGTGTGTGTGTGTGTGTGTGTGTGTGTGTGTGTGTGTAAGATATGTTGGCAGATGGGGCAATGGCTGTCTCAGCATAGACGAGCCCTGGGAGGTCAGAAATGCTCCCAAATAAAAGCTTCTGACATGACAACACACACACACATACACACACACACACACACACACACACACACACGGAGACAAGGTTAATAGAGAGACAGAGGGAGATTGGTTTCAGACGAGAATGAGGAGAGAGTATCCCCATCCCCACGCCCTCTCTTCCTTCATCCTCTCTTTGCTTCCCGCTCACCATCATCTGAGCTACATTTTTCTTATTATGTCTGTTCTACAAAATATAAGCTCAGTAACGCGATCAATAGAAGACATTTGGTGATTGAAAAGTGGAATTGATTTACACTACTTCCCCCCCCCATCCCACTTTTCTTTAAGGTCATACCAAAGGCTGAAATTACTTCTTTGATTTTTCTAACAGTAACTAATCTTAAAAAATATTCAGAAGGTTGGGAAGACAGCCCAGCGGGTTAAGTTGGAGGAGCATGAAGACAACCTGAGGCCTTGTAATTCCAGCATGGCGGAAACATGAATTCTGGTGTTTACTGACCAGCCAGCACAGCTTACTTGGCAAATTTCAGGTGGGCGACAGACACTGTCTCAAGAAGGAAGAAGGGCGGGTAGTGCCTGTGGAAAGAAGCCCAAGGTTGTTCTGTCCTCCATTCATAGGGCACTCTTGAGAGCACACACATATGCGCGTGCACGCACAGGCTCAGGGTTACTACCTCGCTCTGACGATTAGCCTCTGAGCCAGGCCACCTCATCTTTGACTGCCTTCTTGAGTGTCGACTTTATTCTTTATTCTTGGTTGTCATGTGGGGATGGCCTGGTGCCTGGGTCTGCTGGGCTTTCCCAGCCTGGGTTACCCATGCATGCATGTTTCAGACTCTACCTGGGTCTGTTTTGGGGGAGCTGCCAACAAAGTTGAGGCTCTACAGGAGACTGTGAAGAACGTACCTTCAGGAAGTCACCCCAGTGTGTGAATTTACTTCTTGTGCAGGTGATTGGTTTGAGTTATTTAATTCAATTAATTATCATTTCACTCTTCTTCTCTTGAGCAGATATATCCCATGATTCATTCTGGGAGTGTTTTTGAGAACATGTGATTTTGTTTCTTTTGCACACAGACCCCAACACTGGGGATGGGAGGCTAACCCAGGGCTGGGTGTTGAACCCCCAGATGCCTTATCAGCCCTTCCTCTCTGTCACTCCTGTTGTACCAGGAGGCGGTGGTGACAAGCCCTGGATCTTATTTCTTAAAACTGGTGACATCATGGGTATGGTGTGACCTCATTAAAACTCTTGAATGGGATACTGCGCATGCGCACGACACTCCGCGCAGGTCTGCGTGGAGCTGCGATTGCGGGTTTCTGCTCCGCACCATGGGATTTGTGAAAGTTGTCAAGAACAAGGCCTACTTCAAGAGATACCAAGTGAGATATAGAAGGTGGCGAGAGGGTAAAACAGACTACTATGCTCGGAAACGATTAGTGATCCAAGACAAAAATAAGTACAACACACCCAAATACAGGATGATAGTTCGTGTAACTAACAGAGACATCATCTGCCAGATTGCCTATGCCCGTATAGAGGGGGACATGGTAGTCTGCGCCGCCTACGCACACGAGCTGCCGAAATACAGAGTGAAAGTCGGCCTGACAAACTATGCTGCCGCCTATTGTACTGGCCTGCTGCTGGCCCGCAGGCTTCTCAATAGGTTTGGTATGGACAAGATCTATGAAGGCCAAGTGGAGGCGACTGGAGATGAATACAATGTGGAAAGCATCGATGGTCAGCCTGGGGCCTTCACTTGCTATTTGGATGCTGGTCTTGCTCGAACTACAACTGGCAATAAAGTTTTCGGGGCCCTGAAGGGAGCTGTGGATGGAGGCTTGTCTATTCCTCATAGTACCAAACGATTCCCTGGTTATGATTCTGAAAGCAAGGAGTTCAACGCAGAGGTACATCGTAAGCACATCATGGGTCAGGATGTTGCAGACTACATGCGCTACCTAATGGAGGAAGATGAAGATGCTTACAAGAAACAGTTCTCTCAGTACATAAAGAACAACGTTACTCCAGACATGGAGGAGATGTATAAGAAAGCCCATGCTGCTATACGAGAGAATCCAGTCTATGAAAAGAAGCCCAAGAGAGAAGTGAAGAAGAAGAGGCGGAACCGTCCCAAAATGTCTCTTGCCCAGAAGAAAGATCGGGTTGCTCAAAAGAAGGCAAGCTTCCTCAGAGTTCAGGAGCGGGCTGCTGACAGCTAAAGAAATTTTCTATGAAGAGTTTTTCATAAAGATAATAAACTTATTGACCAAGCAAAAAAAAAAAAAACCTCTTGAATGGCTCAATAATTTTCTCACAGGAGTGTGTTAGGTATCTCAGGAGTCAGACCCGCATCTCTCCTCTTCACACATGCCTTTCCTTTTTCCTTCTATGTCTGCAGCAACACATGATCCTCAGGTGGATGCTGGCACTGTCTGCCTCCAGGACCATGAAGCCAACGCATTGTTCTGTTTTCTTCATAAATTACCTAGTCTTGGGTATCCTGTTATGGTGGAAAACCAATTAAGACTCCTCATCTTGTTAATTCAGATCTTGTGGTTTGCCTGTGTGGTTAATGGATGGATACAAAGCCTGACATCCTGTTGCCGAGACAGCAAGGAAAGGGGGAGGTCACCCTTCAAGCTCAGGCCATTGGTGAGAAATGACAAGACAGGAGCAAAACCTCCCAGAACTGCAGATAAAACAGGAAGGGGAGCTTGGAGGCCCCATCTGTGGCCCTTGGCAGAGCCTGGGGCTTAGCAATCAGGCATCAGAGACCAGTGAGCGCCATGACCTCCTTCAGGGCAGAGTGGGTCCTGATAGGGTGACACGGAGAAGCTGTAACCAAACCAGTGTGTCTGTAGAGCCGAGAGGAGGGCGCTCTGCAGATAACCATTTCAGTCTCCTGTCTTCTCCGAGAAGCGAGCCTGGCTGATAGATGGAGCGTCTAGCTTGCCTCAGATGCAAGCTCAGATGACTGGGGGCCATCGCAGCTGGGATCTAGATGAGGAACTGCACTCTGGGTAATCTCTGCTACCACTAAGCCATGGGCCTTCGAGGGCGAGGCGGTCCGGTGATACCCAAGATCAAGTTCTGAGGCAACATGGAGGAGTCTTGCCTGGCCAGCTCCTCTTTCAGTCTGCTAGTCTGGGAGATGTGATACTGTGCAGGGCATGCCTGACCTTCACTGTGGTTCTACCTTCTCCAAGGCCAGGGAGGTAGCCTGGAGCCTGCCCAGGACAGCCAGCAGGAAGGTGATGCTGCCGTACAGGGATCTCTCTGTTGAGTGTGGTTTTTCAACCCCTGTTGTTCAGAACACAACAGCTCTCATGACTCCCTGGACTGGGCTTTCCTTCCGAACCTCAATATTCCACAAAGGAACAGGGAGGGATTTCCAAACCTCACCAAATATCCCACAAAAGAACAGAGAGATTTTACAGGAAGAGGAATGTACTGGTCCCCACCCATGACAGGGAAACATCTCTAAAATAGGGTGGGTGATCCTCACAGCCTGCAGACTCATTTCCTGGAGCACCTGGCATACACCAGCATGGTGACATCTCTGCCTACTGCAGGAAGAAAAATCAACACTTGTCTATCTGCAATGAAACACACCATTTTTAACCACTTTAAAATGCATAACTCCCTAGACAGTGGTGGTACAAGTCTTTAATCCCAGCACTTGGGAGGCAGAGACAAGAGGATCTTTGTGAGTTCAAGGTCAGCCTGGTCTTCTACAAGAGCTAGTTCTAGGACACCTAGGACTGTTAAACAGAGAAACCCTGTCTCCAAAAACCAAAACCAAAAAACAAACAAATAAAAAAAAAACACACACAAAAGGTGCGTAGCCAGTGTCATTTTCTCACAGGCTCATGCGTTTGAATATTTGGGTTCTCAGGAGGTCCTGTTTAGGGCAGTTGCTAAACCTTGGGAAGAGCAACCTTAAGGGAGGAAGTGGGTCACACTGGGCCTTGAGGTTTCTGCCTCTCCTCGGTTCCTGGTCAGTTCCTGCTTCCTGTTTCCCTGGAGACATGGGGGAGGTGAGGAGCCTTTAACTTTATGCTCCTGTTGCCACAATTAACTGTGTTCCTTCAAACTTTGAGCCAAAACAAATTCCTCCTTCCATAAGTCACTTTTTTCAGGTGTTGTCATCAAAAGTCACTTTTTTCAGGTGTTGTCATCAAGTGACATACTGGTTAGTGTTTTTTGTCAACTTGACACAAGCTAGAGTTATTTGGGAAGAGGGACTGTCAGTTGAGAAAATGCCCCCACCAGGTTGGCCTGGAGGCATTTTCTTGTTTAATAATTGATATGGGCAATGCTACCACTGGTCAGGATGTCCTGGGTTGTATAAGAAAGCAGGATGAGTAACCCATTATCAGGGTTCTCTGTGTAGCTTTGGAGCCTGTCCTGGAACTCACTCTGTAGCCCTGGATGGCCTCGAACTCACACCGATCCGCCTGCCCCGGCCTCTGCATCAGTTTTGAGTTCCTGTCTTGACTTCCCTCAGCAGCGGAGTGTTACCTGAGTGTTGTAAGGGGAAGCAAACCCTCTCCTCCCTGTGGTTGCTTTCGGTCATGGTGTTTGAGCAGAGCAGTCTGCCGTGAGCATGTTGTGCAGTGGTTACCCACCCCCCTTTTACAGAACTTTATCATCCTCCTAAAATGAAGCTCTTCACCGAGCCCTTCTGCAAGCCTGCGATGGCCACCGTGCTGTGTTCTCAGTCTGAATATAAAGCTAGTTTGGAAAGAGGAAACGCCATTCTGGATATTACTGATGTGTGGATTTCAAGGGACCAACAACATCCTAGCTGTCAGGCTTGAGTATTCTCTTCCTTCTTCTCGTGTGTGTGTGTGTGTGTGTGTGTGTGTGTGTGTGTGCAGAGACATGTTCCTATGTGTGACTACAGGTGCACACATGCACACGCACAGTTCTTTTTAACATTCCACAGTGGAGAGTAACGGGAGAAAGAGGAAGAGAAAGGATGTGCTATGTCATTCATGGACAGGAAGGGACGTGGGAACACCCCCACTAGACTCCTTCCTGGGTTTCGATGTGTTCAGTGGAATGAAAAGAAGGAACCAGATTGGGAAACTTCACTGGAGATTAAGCAAACTCTAGCCTAATAGTTGGGAAGTTCCTTTGAGTATAGTTGAAAGCTGTACCCACCCCAGAAAAATGTCCCCAAGCATATATAATTCCCGTCTTGGTAGATTGTTAGAGCCATCCATCCTCGCTGTATCAGAAATCCTGCCCCAGCGTCCTAGTATGACGGAGGCTGAGAGGCAGGAGGCTCCGAGGCCAGCCTGGGCTCTCTAGTGGAGTCTGTGTCTTAAAAAAAGAAACTCCATTTAAAGTCTCTTTATATTTAGATGTGCATACATTTTAGGAAGCTTCTATAGTAACAGTCTCCGTATGGCTACTGCAGCAGGTGGCTAGTGTTGTTTAGTCCTCCCATTCCCTCCTCCCCCTGCCCTCACTCTCGGCCTCTTCAATCCTTCATGCGCCCCCACCCCCTCCTTCTTCTTTGTGTTCTATATTCTGTTTCCTCTCTCTTGAAAGATCTCCTCCTCCCTCTCTCCTTCCCTCCCTCCTTTTTCTTCTCTTCTTTCTTCCTCTTTCCTTCCCCTTCTTCCTTGGTTTTCATTCTCCCCTTTCTCAGGACCTCTTAATTCATGATCCTCCTGCCTCAGCTGTCCCCTGTGCTGGGACTAGAGGGCTGCGCCCCCACACCCAGTGAAGGAAGCTATCTAGAATTCTCCTGCCTCAGCTGTCCCCTGTGCTGGGACTACAGGGCTGCGCCCCCACTCCCAACAAAGGAAGCTATCTGAAATCCTCCTGCCTCAGCTCTCCGCTGTGCTGGGACTACTTGTGCCCTCTTTGATGCATCTAGAACATTCAGTGCTGCGATAGGGTATAGACTAGCACATGCGAGTTACCTGTTCCCTCTTCGGAACCTCAGTAATAATGCAGCTTTAACGAATTTTATCTTGAGAGTAACGGTGACCTGGGTGGGAAGATGGAAGGGATCACCACAACAAGCCTGTCCTCCCCCCACCCCACGAAGCCCCACTATCAAAGACGCAGGACTGTGCACTTGGGTCCATTTTCAGGACTGTGAACTGGGACCCTTCAGCAAGGGTATACTGATTGCTTCTGTGGCCAGGAGGCTTCCCTGGGAGAGTCCAGATCTCTATGGTGCCTGGACTCCCCAAAAGAGCATCATGCCCTCAGATGGCCTCCATCTGTTGTTGGTTATACCAGAAGCTTGCACCAAGGTTGGTGCTCTGTGCTACCAGGCTTCTGGGTGACACCCTCAGACACTAGAGAATGGTGGGACTTTTTCCTGGCTTCCCATGGGCTTCAAGAGATCTTGAAAGAGGAACCATGCAGGTGGCTGGATCTTGCCACAGCTGTTGTCAGACTTGATGTAAAGTCTGGGTTCTTCTGGGAGCCAGGGTGCTTGTTGGTTAAACCTCAGCCCCCAGAGTCCACAGGCGGAGGAGAGTTCTCTGGGTGCATCCAGTCCCCACACTCATGATTAGGGCATGGGAGTTACTCAGTATCCCTTTCTCATCAAAGGGAATCTGTGCATCTGTAAAGCACTCACAGTCCACCAAGACCAGTCCCTGGTCCAGCTGTGCTGAGAGGCCATGTGTAGCAGAGCCCATTCCTAAGCAGGACAGAAGTGAGACTGAGCCTAGTCTAACCTTCTAAAGTAATGTGTCTGCCGTTCCTGGGGCCTTTCCCTCTCTTCTTCCCCAAACACATACCAGAGAGAAAACAGAAAAACCCTGGGGGCCATCTGCTACTCTTCTTCAAATATAAGAAATAAAAACAGCAAAAACCTTCTCTTCAAATAATTAAAAACTCACCTCCCATTGTTAAAAGCCCACAAAGCACTTTTTGTTTCTTAATATTATTTACTGTTTAATTAAGTAGGCACAATTACTGGCTAGCTAAAAGGTGGGCGAGAGTTCCATATCAATATGATTCAACAGTGTTTGGGGAAATTATTACTTAAAGCAGTGGAGGTGGTCACCAGCTCATGTCACCACTGGTACTGTTATCCTCTAAGAAGACCGATGGGAAAATGAGACCATGAAAGAAGCAGCGAGGATGAATGAGGCAGTCCTAATCACGGCTCGGGAGCAGGGGAAGCGGTTTGTTCACCCTCTCACTTCCCCCTCTGGGACTTCTCCACGATGCAGGAATCCTAATAGCGGGCACTTGGGGTAGACAGCGCCTGCGCACACGTGGGGGGTGGGGTAATCCAGGTGCTGTGGTCTCATGCTTCTTCACAGTTCCCTGTGCAGTCAGCACGAACATACTGATTTTTACAGGCAGCTGGGAGGTAACTGGCCAAGAACAACGCAAGCTTCCCTGTAATCAGAGGCCACAGAGCTGGCTGCCGGGCCCGCCTGTGTTCTGGTTCTCGCCATCCATCTGCCTCTAGTGCTGCTTGTGAGCAGAGGCCTTCAGTTTGCTCTCTAGTTCCCTGACACACAGCAGCAGACAAGGCAGTCTCACCTCATGGTGCAGATGATTGTCAGGGCCTGGGGGTGGGGCTTCTCCAGCTGAGAGGGATGGGGTCTTGGTCTCTGTAGGCCATGAAGCAGCTAATGAGGAAGCACAGCATGATGAGAAGATCCAGTGAGGCCTGTGTGGCTCCTTAGCTGGTCTTGGACTTGCTGTGTGACCCAGGCTGGCCCTAAGTTCATAGCTCTATCTCTGAGCAGTGTGCTTCCATGCCCCATGCCTGACTTTCAGTTGTTCGTTTTTTTTTTTTTTTTTTTTTTTTTTGAATGTGTGTGCGCACCCGTGTGTGTGCATGGAGGCCAGAGATCAGCACTGGTTGTCTTTCTTGACTGCTCTCCATTTTACCTTGAGACAGGTCTCTCATTGAACTCAAACTTTGCACGTTTGTCTAGACTGGCCGACCCCCAAGTCCTCAGTATCCTCCTGTCTCTGTCCTCTAGTGCTGGGATTGGCTTCTTCTCTGGGTTCCTTGTGTTTGGGTGGCAGGCACTTTATTGATACGTTGTTTTCCTCCCTGAGTTGTACTTGAAGAGATGTTGGGGTGGCTTTTCCTTGCCTTGTTTCCAGTGAGTGATTAAGAACTCATTTTCCCTGCTGGGTGGAAAGCTGGGTCTTGGACAGAGTCCTTTCTTAAAGTCTTGACCTCCACCTGAGTTAAGCCTGGGTGTTCTGTGAGGAGTAGGCCCTATGGAATCAGTGGGCATCTCGGACATACTGTTGAAGCCTTGGGGTCAGGATGGATGCCCTGAAGCTTTTGCTCTGGCCTTCAGGGGCTCTTACCTTCTGCAGCACAGAGAAGAGGAAGTCTCCCTTCCTGGCTGGCTTTCAGGAGGTGGCTGGTGTGATCTGTGTTTATCCAGCCCCTTGTCTCAGAGTTATTACTCAAAATGAAGCTTACCTGGTGGCCTCACATCTGCCAAGGCTGTGCAAGACTCATATGAGAAGTCTGGAAGCTTAGACTTAGGCCATGACTGAGCCTGAGGACAGCCTGTGCCTCTCACCTCTGCCTCGTTCTGTGTTCCCTCTGCCTTCCTTGTTCTTCTGATTAAGGCAGCTTGGTCTTATAAGCCATGTGGATTAAGAACTTCTAACCTCGAGATGATACTGGATCTCTACAGCTTTTTTTTTTTCTTCAGAAAGTCTTGGAGACTGTTACATACCACTTACAGGGGCCATCGTTTCGAAAAGACGGAGAACCTGTACTAGTTCCCCAATGGACCAGGGTGGAAACCAAAATGGAGTCATTGACACCAATGTTCACTAACGAAATTCTGAATGGAGGCTCTTTGTCTGACCTTTGGCCAAAGCAAGGATAGAGAGAGGGAGGATTACCAAACACCCAAACACACTTGTGCCTGTCATCATCATGGTGAAGTTCTTTTTGCTTTTAACTGTCCACAAAAGAAGTAACCAGGGCCAGGGAGGCAGCTCAGTGGGTACAGTGCTTGCTCTGCACCCACTCCTGTGGCTCCCACTCCTATGCTGTCTGTGAATGGATTCCTGACTGGCAGAAAGAGAGGAGTAAACCAGACTGCCTGGAGCCTGGCCACAGCCCCTCTGCCTGGGATGGGGCAGGGGGCACTGGCCACAGCCCCTCTGCCTGGGATGGGGGGACCACTGGCCACAGCCCCTCTGCCTGGGATGGGGGGGCCACTGGCCACAGCCCCTCTGCCAGGGATGGGGGGCTACTGGTCACAGCCCCTCTGCCTGGAATGGGGGAGCCTGGGTTCTCCACCCTTTTCAGTTGCTTATCGCGAGTCTTTTATACTTGGGGAACTCAGCATGATACAGGGTTTTTTCCTCAAGTATGGGCACACCACTCAACAGACACTGTTCCTCTCTCTCCTCCCTAATAAGAACTGGACTACCAGCTGGTGCTATCCAGTTTGATCCATTCATTCTCTGAACTCAGTGCTGACAGAGATGGCCTTCAGCTGACGTGTGACACCCTGGTAAGGTAAAGTCTCACCCGTTAGGCTTCTGACGTAATCCAGCCACACAACACACTGTCCTGCCACGGCCAGGCTGCTGGCTTTCTGCTGCCGTGCCGTGTGGTGAGAGGGCGTCAGGTGGCATCCTGGTAGCCCAGGAAAAGACTAAATTTAACATTTGAAATTTGCAGTCAGGTCTGATCATGTCCTCCATCCGTCCCCCACCCCCACACCCCCCCCTTTTTTTTTTTTTTTTTGGTGTTCTTGCTATTTATCCAAACGGGTCTCTAGCTCTAAGCAATCCTCTGCCTTAGCCAAGATTACAGGCATGTGTTTCCATACCCAAAGTGAGGGTCCATTGAACGTGTGTCACTTTGCCCCTTTGTCACCTTGGAGAGCCCCACGTTGGACCCTGTTAAGTGGAGTGTGGACTCCACCGTTGTTTTCCAGCGGAGAAAGCAAGGCCTGGAGAGTCTGTTACCCAATCAGGCCTCTTTCCGTCAGGAGGCAGGATGGAGCAGGTGGGGCTGGATGCGAATGCGTCCTCCAGGATGGCTGTGAGGCTGCTACTGTATGCAGAATGTTCCGGTGCTAGGGAATTAGTTCCTCGTGCCCACTCATCCATGTGGCCTAGCTCTTCCTTCTGATGGTGTAAACATTATGGCAGTCTCCAAAGCAGGAGTTCCACGGCACCTCAATGGCTTCTCTGAGTCTGGACCAGTCCGCAGTCAGATGCCTTTAATAGTCCTGAGGGTTTGAACGACCCTGGCTTGAGGCCTGAAGCCCCACAAAGAGACTCTGTGTGACTTGGCACAAGTACCTGCCTCAGAGCAGTGCCCGTTCTTCCCGTCTACCAGCCTTGCCGTTTCTCTGCCCTGCTCAGCTGGAGAGGCCTCTCCGTCCACTCTCCCATCCTTTGCCTTGTAGCTTTTAAAATACACGTGTGTGTGTGTGTGTGTGTGTGTGTGTGGTGTGCGCGCGCATGTCCCAGTGCTAGGAATGGACCTAGGGCCTTGCTCATGGTAGACAAGCATTTTTCCATTTAATTACACGCCCAACTCTATTTTTGTGTTTAATTGTGTCATCATATTACATAGCTTTAAATTTTGCCATCTTTTTGTTTTTGTTTCTTTTTGCATTCGGTATTTAATATTTAAGCATACTGTAACGTGTTCTCAGACTTTAGTAGGCCCCCAAACATTTGCACAACCGACTTTATAATAGAAATACCATTCAGGTTATAAAACAGCGTGTAGACAGCATCGCAGCTCAAAGGTTCAGTCCATTGTCATCATGGTACGACATGGTGGCATACAGTCAGACACAGTGATAGAGAAGGAGCTGGGAGTTCTACATCTTGATCTGAAGGCAATAGCAAGTGAACTTAATCCTCAGCATCTTAAATAATCCGAGTGTGCACATTTATATACATACACAACTCAGAATATTTTTCATCTTGTAGAAACTAATAAATCCTAATTTAGAGACCCCAGTAAGCCAGGTGTAGTGGGGCACACCTTTAATCCCAGCACTCAGGAGCAGAGGCAGGTGAACCTCTGGGATTTCAAGTCCAGCCTGATCTACAGAGCAAGTTGCAGGGTAGTCAGGGCTATGGCACAGAGAAACCCTGTCTCAGAACCTGCCCCCCCACCACTAAAAAAATAAAGAAGGAAATCCATTAAACCGAATTCCCTCCTAGCTTATGATGGCTGCCTTTCTGCTTTCTGTTTCTCTACTTTGGGACCCGAAGTTCCTCATCTGAAATTGTACAGTGTCATCTTTTGTGTCCTGTTTATTTCACCAGAGCAGTGAGCTAGGGAAGCATACTGGGCAGAGGCATGCATTTCTGTCCCATTGGTCTGGTGGGTCTACTGTCTTCTGCCAGCCAGGGTAGGCTGCCTGCCACCTTCAGTGCTGCCCAGAGAGTGTTGCATGGCACCATCAGGGCTGTCTAGTGAGTGTGTTTGACTCATCAGTAACAACTCACAAGAACTAACTCAAGTTCCCGCAAGACCCATTTTAACACCTGTCCAGGACCCCAGAGCTCCACCTCCTATGGCCTCAGCCTATCAGCAATCTCTGTGGGCCAAGCCTCCAACATATGAATTCTTCCCAGACAAAATCTTATCCACCCACATCATCACAGATGGCTCTGATGGTCCCCAAGTCTGTATCCTTCTCTTTCCTTACTGTCTGTGAGCGCAGAGGTTTGAGGGGTGTGGGGGTTGATATCATCCTGGCTCCTCAGAAGCTGGGATTGGAGCAAAAAGAGGAGCATGCTTGGAAGGCTTGGTAATGTTAAAGAGGCAGTGTATGCTTTTGAGCCTCTCTCCGATGAGGTCATAGACTCCATCGGCCTCTGGGGATGTGTGACCAGCTGTAGGGCTGTGGAGATCAGGCCCTGAGACTTCAGGCGGACACACAGAGTCAGAGGTGATGTCTTTACATTTCGGAGAAGAGAGCAGGTCGCTTGACCTTGAGGGCAGTGGGCTTGGGCCAGTAATGAGCCTGGGGAAAGAACCTATGACTTCTACCTGCTTAGCACAGTCTTTAGGCAGTCCTCCTGGGACAGGGCTGCAATAAGATGTTTCCGTGGAGAGTGGAGAAATGCCCCCATCATAGGACTCCAGATCTGGCAGGGCTGATCAAAGAAGTCAATACAACGGCCCCGTGACAGTAAAGAACTTGCTGTGTCTTCGACTCTGCTTCACACCCCAGCACCTTCAGTGACAGAAGGAAATTATATGCTTTCCTGGATCTAAGGCAAGCAAGGAGATGGGAGGAAGAGGGATACGGAGGTGGGGACTGCGTGTCCTAAAGCTCAAGTGCCATCTTGTTTGAAAGAAGCTCTCCTGCTTATTAGCATAGACACTGAAGATTAGGTTTCTGTTTGTTGTCGTTAATATTTTTAGGACTGGCAGAGTTATGCTACTGTAACAAATAATCCAATGTCTAATGTCCCAAGTCTAAGACCAAAGTCATTGGGATTCCGTCCAACTGAAAGCCCCGTTGATGAGCCAGGAAGATGCAGCAAAATGAGAACTGACTTCACACACACACACACACACACACACACACACACACACACACACACACCTATACAGGGGAATATGAATACACATTCATGTAAAAAAAAGTCACATAATCACACCCAAACTTGGAGGGGCTGAATTTTCTTCCCCATGTATCCTTAGATGACTTGAGCTTGTCCTACAGCCTGGAGGAGCTGAGCCTGTCCTGTGTGGTTACACCTTGCCCTTTTCCTGCATCTCAGGTGGTATCCACAGGAAACTGCCAGATCCTGCTAAGCCTAGCTCATACAGTAACGTCATGTCATCCTTCCGAATTTGGACAACAGCTGCTATTGCAAAATAAAGGCTGTTTGCTGCCTCTTGAGCTTGAAGGATGACTTAACGAGGGGTCTTCTGATAGGACAACTTGCTTTGCTTCCTGCTGGAACCTAAGCCAAGTGCTGACCTCTAACTCTTCTGCGTAGCGAAGGTTAGAGAAGGGAAGGCAAGCAGCATCAGCCCAGAGATGGAAGCTGTGGAGTCCCGGGCAGAGGCTCGTCTTTATGAGTCATTGTGTTTCTATTCTCTCCTCGTAAAGATTTTTATTTATTTGTTTATTAAATGTATTAATTTATTTTACATCTTGACTGCAGTTTCCCCTCTTTCCTCTCCTCCCATCCTCTCCTACCTTTTCCCACTCTCAACCCAGTCCTTTTGTTTCTGTTTAGAAAGAGGCAAGCCTCCCATGAGTGTCAATAAACCGGGGTCTCACTCTAGCCTAGGCTGGCCTGGAACTCACAGATCTTCCTGCTTCTGTTTCTTGAATAATGGGATTACAGACATGCACCATTATATTCTGCTTCCCTGCCTTCCTCCCTCTCTCCTTCTCCCCCCCCCCTCTCTCTCTCTTCCCCTGAAGGAAGGAAGGAGGAAGGAACGAAGGTTCCTATAATTATGGATGTTATTTCTTCTAGCTCCTCATTGTGTAAAAACGCTGATTTTGGCCCATACCGGGCACTGTGCTGAGTTCTGTCTATGGACCAACATTCCACTCTCTAGAGACTTCTGAGAATGACCTGTTCTTTTGATGTTACCAGCGATGACACTGAGGCCCAAGAGTGGCTACACAAGCGTAGGCGATGCTGACAGTAGATGCCTCGTATTTCAAAGGAAACAGATTGGATTTGCCTGCATCTCAGTTTAAGCAAGGAGTTAGCTTTTCTTTGTCCCCACACAAAACCAAAGAGTTGCAGGCGGAGGCTTTGCTATCCTAGGAGATTTTAAGAGTCGTGGAAAATTGCCACTAGCCGAAAGCAGAAGGGCCAATGATGTGCCCTTTCTATTTCTGATGGTTTCCTGTGTTCAAAGCAGCGACCCCCAGTGACTCCATCACTGGACGAGGGTACCACTGACTGGATTGATGTAGAGCAGGCCTGCATTGTGTCATGCAGGGGACTTGCATAGGCTGTTGGCATCTTTCAGGGGCCAGTATGGAAAGATTCCTACACATTGAGGTGCCTGGGTGGGTGGAAAAATAGCAAGAAAACCTAGTCATGAAGGTTTACAATTCACGGAAAAATGTTCCAGAATTCACGTGGGTAGTTCACTGAAGACATGGATGGACTCTGCTTTTGAAACAAGTTATTATGACATTAGAACTCTGTGTCTTGGCAAAGCAATTGTGGAAAAAGTCATGGGGACAGGGTAGACTTCAGCAATGCTTGCTGCCCTCCCCCTCCCACAGTGGTGGGTGCCAAGTCAATCTGTAGCTGATTATTGTCTTGAATATGTACTCAAATTAGCTGTGAGCAAGCCATCTGCTGTCTCCGTCAGCCTCCAGTGCTGGCAAAGGAAAATCCTGCCAGATGCAAACAATCTACTCAGCTGATAACAGAGAAGAGGGAGGAGCTGGGGAGGAACGAGAGAGAGAGAGAGAGAGAGAGAGAGAGAGAGAGAGAGAGAGAGAGAGAGAGAGAGAGAGAGAGAGAGAGCTGTCTGCTTTCTTCTAGGTCTTTTTAACCTGTGTGTTTCTTCCAGCTAGAGAAAGACCAGCTATGGATCAGTAGAACTGGGGCCAAATTGGAGGAACTGGAAGTAATGTAGAATCTTCCTCGGTTGGAATACAAAATGGTAGTCTCTTTAGAGTTTCCACTGGCCTGATTGATCTGAGCTCCCCAGGGTGTTGGTGGGTGAGGCTGCATCTGGCTCCTCTGATTGGTTTTGGATGTCTATGACATCCTACCCAGGAGTGCCCCAAGAGTTTAGAGCTGTGCTCAGGAGTCTTGCGGGATAGTAATTGTTTTTCAGATGCTGCTCCATCAGGCTCGGGGTGCTTGTTCACACAGTTCCCGTTAGCACACATGGACATCTCAAGATGCTGGCATTGTTCACTGTAAACCAGCACCACAGAAATGAGCCTCCAAGGAGGGAGGCCTGTCTATCCAAGGTCTTAATGACCAGTGAGTTAGGAGATCGGGACACGGTTACACATCCACTTCCTTGTCCTGTGGCAAGGTGACTCTGCAGAGGACAGTGCTGGGTGAAGCTGACCAGGAGAGAGGCATGCCCAGCTAAAGAACACAGGGCCACCCAGAGGTCCATGGTAACGTGGCCAGCTCTCCTGAGTCTTTTGGCAATGTTAGGATTCAGAATTTTAAGATACTGAGTTTGATTTCAGTTTTTCAAAAACACAGTGGTTCAGGCTGTGGCTCAACCAGCTTTTCAAGCCCCCAGTTGTAACCTCTGGGTGGAAGTCACACTTCCTTATAATTGGGGCTTAATTTCCTTTGAGGGCTCTTGCATTTAGAAGATTATCAAAGCAATTCAGTTTTAAATTAATGCAGACCCTAGAGAAATGGTTTATTATGTAAGGTACCTTCTTAGGTCTGCCCTGTGGCCCCAGCTTGCAGGCATGTTGGCTCAAGGGAGTGGGAAACTGGGCTGCAGTGTGAGCACTGGATCACTTGTGCAGGTTAACTGTCCTGTGTCCTGTCTGTGCTGTGTGGTCTCAGCACCGCCGACTGGGACACTTGTGCAGGTTAACTGTCCTGTGCCCTGTCTGTGCCGTGTGGTCTCAGCACCACTGACTGGATCACTTGTGCAGGTTAACTGTCCTGTGTCCTGTCTGTGCTGTGTGGTCTCAGCACCACTGACTGGATCACTTGTGCAGGTTAACTGTCCTGTGCCCTGTCTATGCCGTGTGGTCTCAGCACCGCCGACTGGGAGCTGTCCCAAAGGGGAAGGCTCTCTAGGCACGTTGTGTTATATACCAATGTCATTTAAAAATGGCATTTTCTGAAAAACCTTTCAAAAGTGGATGAGGGCTGGCTGAGCTTTATCCATTGTGGATTAACTGGCATCTCTGTGTGCGTGCACGTGTGTGGAAGTGAGAAGAAAACGCAGAATCTGTTCCCCTCCTCCCCTTGTATGGAGTCTTAGGATTAAACTCGTGTCTGCAGACGTGCACAGCAAGCCCCTTTACCCACTGAGCCATCTTACCCACACACTGCTCGGTCATTTCTGAAAACGGGCCCACTTTCAGATTGTGGTTGTAATTCACTTACTTCCAGGGTGTGACTCTCCATGGCAACGACCTCGCTCTTGCCTGGTATGCGCGTGGTATTATTGAAATAAGCAGACTGTGAGAGAAGACTTTTAAGGAATAGGGAAACTTGCCTCATTTTCAGGGTTAGGAAACCCGATACTGGGTTTGACTAAGTAGCACTGCTCTTATTAATCCCGCTGTCTCAGCCAGGCTGTTTGCAGATTTAGCTAGACTGGGTGAAGTCTGACTTATGTGTGCATTTCTGTGTGTGTGTGCATGTATGAGCTTGTGTGCACTTGTGTGTATGCATATGTGCGTTTGCGTGTGTGCATATGTGTTTGTGTGCATTTGTGTGTGTGATATGTGTATGTATGTGTGTCTATGACTCTCACTGAACTTGCTTTGAGTCATTTCTGCTTGATTGGTTGGACAGTGAGGTCTGGGGGTTGTCTGAGTGGCTTTTATGTGAGTGCTGAGATTACAAACTCAAGTGTTCATGGTTGCATAGCAAGCCCTTTACCCGCAAAGCCATCTTCTCAGCTGCTGGGTTTTGTGTGTGTGTGTGTGTATGTATATATATATTTGTGTATGTATATATACACATACTTTTATGTTCATGTGTGCTTCCCTGCATGTATGTCTGTGCACCATGTGTGTGCCTGATTTCTGTGGAGCCAAAGGAGAGTATTGGATGCCTTGGAACTGGGGCCACCGTGTGGGTGCTGAGAACTGAACCCAGGCCCTCGGGAATAACAGCAAGTACTCCCAATACTGAGCCATCTCTCCAGCCCCCTCAGTGTCTTCTCAGTTTTTGCTTTTTGAGACAGACTCTCGTGCAACCCGTACTTGCCTTGAACTGTTGATCCTTCCGCCTCTGTGCCAAGTACTGGGGATCACAGGAGTGAGCCACCACACCCAGCTCAGGTGCCTATCCAAACCTCATAGCGAGTCAGCTTACCTAGGGAGCTTATTAAACTGAAGATTACTGGCCCCGGGAGCTGAGTCAGAACCAAAGGGCCCTGGAACCAGTATTTTTAAAAGCCCCTCCTCCAGCTCAACTCAGCTAATGATTGGCTTATCTGCTGCAGTTCGGGCCCCTAAACCTACTCGCACAGATAAAGTGTTTGCATTTAATAAATAGAAACACTCGGACTGGGGAGGCAGCTCGGCGAATAAAGTGCTAACAGGACATGCATCCAAACCCCAGAACCCATGTAAATAAAGACAGGCATGGTGGTGCGTGATTGTCGTCAGTACTGGGAAGGGGTGACAGGCGGAGCTCTGGGGCTGGCTCTGGCCGAGCAGCCCAGGCTAGCTCGCTGATTTTAGAACCGCGAGAGACCGTCTCAAAAGAAAAAGTGGACATAATATGAGGAGTGACACTCCAGGTGGCCTCAGGCCTTCAGATATGTTTGTACACATGTGCTTGCTCCTCACATATGTACACACACATGCAGACTTGCTCATGCACGCGCACACCCTTGCACAGACATATGTAGAAATTCTTCAGTGGCCCACTCTTATGGGAGTGTGTGGGGCTTGACAGGGTCTCACTCTGTAGCGAGGTTCGTCCAAGGACCATGTATGTATGTGGCCATTCTGCTTCTGTCCTGAGTGCTGTGATTAGGCCTTGGAAGCCCATGTTGGACAAATGCTTGAGGAGGAAGTGGTTATTGGGCTCAGAACCTGTCATCTCCTAAGTCAGCTGGGGCACGGGTCCTCGGCTGTGATTACAGGAGGAGCAGAGAGGATCACGCCAAATGCTGTGTCTCATTCTAGACACGGTCTCAGCTTTCTTCTAAAGCCCAGTGTGCTCCAAGACCCCTTTCCTGGCCACTGATCCTGTGTCCTCACTTCCTGGCTGCAGTAGGCTCTAGGGAAATGACTCCATGTAGCTGAGAGCTATTTCCCTCTGGCTGACTCTTTCCCTCCCTCACCTCCTCCCTCACCTCCTCCCTCCCTCCCTCCCTCCCTCCCTCCCTCCCTCCCTCCCTCTCTCTTTCTTTCTTTCTTTCTTTCTTTCTCTCTCTCTTCCTTCCTTCCTTCCTTCCAGAAAACAACTTTCAAGTTCTTTTTCTTCCCATTAGAGATAAAGTAGATCATTTTTTTGATTAAAGGACTAGGATCTACTTTCAGAATTCTGGATGCCACGTTTTACTTCTGGCAACCTAATGTTTATATTTCTGGTTCTTAGTTCGGACAGCTTAGAGACCGCCCGGAGTGTGCTTTTCTCACAGCTGAGTTTCCTTCTTATCTGGATTGCTGTGCAGCACTTCTGTGTTATTCTTTGCATAACTGAGTCACCTGTTAATATTTTCTTTGTGGCCTGTGATAAGGGAAGAATCTTTGTCAGTTTCAGGAGAGAAGGTACAAACATCGCTGATCAAATAGCACCGGGGTCCTGAGGACTTGACCTCATTTTCCCTCTGGTCCTGGTGTTGGGCATTTCATTCTTGACTCAGGCCTCTCTGCTTGGTCCAAACTCAGCTTCTGATCACAGCCTGTCTCAGTTTTGACGCACGCAGAGACAACACAAATTGCCTGGTAGCTGGAGGTAGAGAAGTCATGTTCAGGAACCAAGCTTGTTGCATGGCCAGTGGTTTTGGTGCAAGTCAACCGTGTGAGTCAGGGTTACCTTTTAGAATGCCACCTTCCCATTGGGCCATTGCTCTTTTTCATTCTTCTCATTTATGGTGCAATAAACAGCTCATGACACAGGGCATGAATAATATAGGGGTCTCCGCTCAGATGTGTAGTTTATTTGACACGTGAGCAGAGAGACCACTTTTGCTTGGGGAGAGAGACACCTGTGTTGCAGACTTCCCCATGGGAGGAGTGAAGGCTGAGATTTAGGCTACTGACTCCAAACGTTGAATTGCCTGTGCACACATTCCTGTGAATATTTATAGATCCTGAGTCGGGGGTCAGGAGAGAGGAAGGGACAGTAGCTACTCAGGATGCGTACAGCGTAGAGCGAGGGTCTCCGTGTTTTTTTTTTTTCCCTCCATCCAAAGTGTCACATGCTCAGTTTGCTTTTGTTGCTTACACGGGGAACTGACCCCTAAACGTGCTGATAAGAGAAGAATAAGTAAGTCAACACCCTCAGGGTCCCTCTGGGTTTCAGTGAACCACACTGGAACGCGAGCCTTCTGTTTGTCCTTGAAAGTTTAGCCCTTGCATTTCAGGTTGGACGGTCCAGTGCATGCAGGAAGATGCAACACCTCATGCCAATGCCTGTTTTCTTTAGGCCCCAGAATAGAAGGCTTTGTGCATTCGGTATACACGCATCCAAAGCCAACAGTGACTTCATTGTACATTGGGAACAAAAGCCGCTACCTGGGGTCAAGATGAGACAGTTTAGACTTTCCTTTCTGTAAAGTCAGTGGCTGGGAACACTGGAGCAAACATCTCAGCTGTTGCTGGTGTTTGCCTGTGAAATTCTGATCCATGGAATGGTGTTTCCCAGAGCTTAAAGTGGAGTGTGTGTGTGTGTGTGTGTGTGTGTGTGTGTTAGAGCGTCCTCCTAGCACGTGGGAGGCCCTGAGTTCAATCCCAATATTGCAAAAGGAAGTAAAATTAAAAAATTAAAATCTAAGAAATCTGGCTTTGTGCAGACCAACTCTGAAAACATAGACTCTAGTCCTTAACTATTCCTTACCCACCTACACACACACGCACACACACACAGAGAGAGAGAGAGAGAGAGAGAGAGAGAGAGAGAGAGAGAGAGATATTAGACAGACGGAGCTTCCAAAGGGAACAGAAAGTTTGTTCTCTTGTCCAATCTGCCTCTTTGTGGCCGTTCCAGAGACACAAATTGAGGGTTGCATTGTGTGGCTGCCCATACGTCTGCCAGCGCTTCAGTTTGGGTGAATCGGTTTGGAAGTCTCACTCCGTTCTCTCAGAGCAGCTGTCTGCAGGGAGTGTGTGGGCGCTCATGCCCAGTGTCTGAGTGGACATCTCCACCTGTGTCTTTCCTCCCACTGAGGTAGTGTGGTGCCACCGTTTGACCTTGAGGTATAAAAGCTTCTCTGAGAGTGACCAACTATTTGTGGGCTCCATCAAAGATGACCCCAAACTCCAGCATTTTCATTTTGGGCACTTTCGAGACCAAGATTATCAGTGTTCTCTCTTCGCCAGGGAGGGCGGTGTGGAGTTTAACTGCCCTCTTGGCTCACCTGCGGGTTAGCAGATACACCCCAGTGACTACAGATGATGATATTAGTGGCAGGAAAACCCCTCCGGTGTCTCTCTGCCTTTCCTGTGCCCAGCACCACTTTTGCTCCTCACAATGAGTGGTTTTTTTGTTTTGTTTATTGAGGCAGGGTTTCTCTGTGTAGCTCTAGCTGTCCTGGAAGTTGTTTTATAAACCAGGCTGGACTCTGAACTTAGAGATCTGCCTGACTCTGCCTGCTGGGATTAAGGGTATGTGTCAGTCATATCCTGCAAAGGTCTATTTGTTTATAGATTTTACAGGTACTTTGTCTGCACGTACGTTCCACACCAGAAGAGGCATCAGGCACCATTATAGATGGCTGTGAGCCACCGTGTGGTTGCTGGAATGTGAACTCAGGACCTCTGGAAGAGCAGAGCAGTTAGTGCTCCTAAGCGCCTCTCCAGCTCCCAATAGGTAGTATTTATTTTTCTTAACAAGGGACAGTGAAGGCAAACATGTGGATCAGGTTCCCTGGCAGTGGCTGCGGCGACATCCATGTTTCTCAGACTTTCTGTGAGTCTGCGAGGCTCCAGGTGATGCAAATTCCAGTTCTTCAGTCTGGGCTGGACCGAGGCCTTGTGTTTCTGATGCTGGCACTGCTGTGCCCAGAATGCACCAGGTGGTAGGCTTCCTTGTTGGAAATAGCCAAGCCTGACTAAGGGAAAATTGTAGCCCCTCCAGATTCTGAGACTAATTTCTATAGACCGCTGAACAAAACTGGCCTTTTGAGGGTGTCTGTGCTCTGAATGAGTCAGGCAGTGCATGGCACCTCCCTTTCCCATGCTGCCTCCAGTGTGATATTGAACGGGGCCATACACCGAAAGGTGCATGCAAGTTTGGATCTTTTATTTTCCCTGGGGTCTGCACAGGAGGCTCCACCTGGCTTCTGCAGGGAACCTGCACACTTTCTGCCTTGGAGCAGCCTGGTGTGCTTCTCATTCCTGGCATGGTACTCACCGCTGGTAGCCCCAGATCTAGCACTCTGCCCCACAGGATGGAAACGGTAGTCACGGAGTCATTTGTTTATCTGACCTGGGAGGTGCTGGGAATATGGAAGGGTCTGATCTGGGTTGCTGGGGATTGTGTAGCTCTGGAAGAGGCTCGTGTATTTAAAGATGTGGGCAGCACCCCTGGCCCTGTTACTAAAAGGCTCGCACATC
Organism: Alexandromys fortis; assembly: GCF_014885135.2. Lineage (NCBI taxonomy): Eukaryota > Metazoa > Chordata > Mammalia > Rodentia > Cricetidae > Alexandromys > Alexandromys fortis. The sequence goes on from NW_026067927.1 coordinate 39,625,858, forward strand.
TGGATGAAAAAAAATGATTCCACCACTTTAGGCCTGTGTCCAGAAACTTAATGAGTGATAGAAAGTGTCAGGCAGGAGACTTTCCTCCCTTCCCCAGCTCTCCGTCTCTAACATGAGTGAGGGCTCATCCTGCAAGGTTTTGAGGTGATTTAATAGATGTTTTAATAGATACTTGGTGGGATCATTTTGAGCCCTTGTCAAAGACAGCCGTGAGTAATAAGGATTACAGGAATCACCATTCTGTCGCGTGGGAGTCCACGAGGGACCTAGCAACTTTGGGAGGTCAAGGATCCTTCCACTCTTTTGGTGCTATTCTGCCACCCCAAGCTTAGGCATTTGGTGACATCGTCAGTATAGCTGCTGATGCCCTGAACCATCCCAGGGCGGGGTCAGTCACTGGGTAGGTTCTTTCCAATGAAAGATGTCCCTGCTCACATTCTGTCATGCAGAACACAGTCACATGTCCACAAGGTACGAAATGGTCTTAGACAGAGTGACTAGTCCCACACCCAAACACTGAACGGGCAAAGGAAAGATCAGACACGGGGGTGACCAAATGCCTCCACCTCACGGGGGTCTTCAGGCCGTTCAAATGTTTGAGTCTGGGCCAGATGTTCAACTGGAGGCTTCCTGACCACTGCACAGGTTGAGGCCAGGCCACTACCATTTCAACATTTTAGAGTCCCTGCCCTGAGGTGTTTCATGTGCTGCCTAGAAAACACTTAGGGTAAGTGTGAAGGTGCATATTCATAAGGGAGCTGGCAGCTAACTCTCTACCCACTCCTTCTTTCTTCCCCTCCCTCCTCCTCCCCTTCCCTTTTCTCTCCTTCCTCCTCCTCTCCTGCCTTCTCTCTTTCCTAACAGCAAGCACAGTGTTTCCCTTTAGAAGGCAGTGTACCCTGAGAGGAATAAAAATAATTTGTCTTCGACCCAATGGAGCCAAACTCAGAACAGAACTCTCCTGACAGCTTCCAGCATCGAGGAGTTGCCTAGCATGCACAGTTCAGGCAAACCAGAGGCACCCGCTTGACTCTGTGACCGTATGCATGGGTGGTTGCTGCACAGACCCAGGGGGAGGGCTAGAAATACCTTAAGTCTTGAATCCAAAGCAGCCCCACCTCACGGGCTTGATTTTGGTCATTCCATGTTTTGCTTTTTCTGGCACAGCTGTGTGCAGTAATTGGGAATCATTTTTAGTGCAATCTCTTGATGTTAGCATTCTGCGTGTTCCAAACTTAGGTGGATTTTTATGGGCCCATTCTTCACACACCCACACATACACACACACACACACAGAGGCAGAGTCTATGAAAGTATGGTAGAGGTTGTGTTAAAGACAGGCTGAGAGCAAGTGTCTACCTGTGCTGAATGCATGGCGGCTTTACCCACACTAATAAGAACGATGGGTCTGGAGATGGCTCAGCTGGTCAGAGTGCTTACCGTGCTAGCCTGACAGGTACCGCATTACCTCAGCACTCCCAGAGCCCTGAGCGAGATGCTGGCCAGAGATGGGAGAACGCACAGGCAGAAAGAAAGAGAGCCCTTCAAAACAATGTTAATGACAGCCGTGAGAGATTGCACTTCGAAAGGAAGTGAGCACCCACTCCTGAAAGTTGTCCTCTGACCTGCACACGCGTGAATGCATGCACACAAACATGCACAATGAGTCAGTGAGCTAAAACCAGAACAGATCCACAGGCTTGTTTTCTAAGCTGCATGGATTTTGTCATGTGTATATGTTCTTGGCAGGTGAGAAGCCGGGACCCTCCATATATTGACAAGCCCTGTTACTTCTTGGCCCCTGCCTCTCCTTTACTGCAGCCTTGGAGTGAGCTCAGCAATTATTTTCCCAAGGTACAAACAGGGCTGCGTGGGACAGATCCAGCCAGCACCCGTCTCAGTGACACACATTTCACTCTTCTGTTTTGTCGTCTGTGTTTTTATTTATTTATTTATTTATTTATTTATTTATTTATTTATTTATTAAAGATTTCTGTCTCTTCCCCACCGCCGCCTCCCCTTTCCCTTCCCCTCCCCCAATCAAGTCC
>NW_026067927.1:39628796-39637519 GCF_014885135.2 Alexandromys fortis
TTCAAATGGCCAAAAGACACTTAAGGTCATGCTCAACTTCCTTAGCGATCAGGGAAATGCAAATCAAGACAACTTTAAGATACCATCTTACACCTGTCAGAATGGCGAAAATCAAAAACACCAATGATAGCCTTTGCTGGAGAGGTTGTGGAGAAAGGGGTACACTCATCCATTGCTGGTGGGAATGCAAACTTGTACAACCACTCTGGAAAACAGTGTGGAGGTTTCTCAGGAAATTCGGGATCAACCTACCCATGGACCCAGCAATACCACTCTTGGGAATATACCCAAGAGAGGCCTTATCACACAACAAAAGTATATGTCGTTTGTGTTTTTATTGTGACTTGTCATTGCCAGTCGGTGTTTAGGACTCATGGGATGGAATAATGGGCCGTATCAGTTAGGTTTGTACGTCAGTCTTGCGTGGAACTCGCAGCCAGTGAGGCAGGGCTGAGGAGCCGTTTCTGTGTCTCCATGTGTTTTCTCCTTAGCACCTGAGGACAACACAGACTCTCAGGGCCTGTCTTGGAACCACAGAATGGGAGGCCCAGTCGTCAGTGTTGTGTCAGATGATGTGTATTGACACTTGAGAGCTGGCAACGGCTTTCCGACCTGGTCATCACTTCCCTGTAAATATAAAGCCAGGCCCCAGCCCTGTTATTCTGACTTTGTGATTCTGGGCTTTGACTCAAGTGGAGACTTTTCTTTGAAGGAACCTCCACTCCACTGGGCCAGGGAGATAGGATAGCTCAGCAGGTAAAGAGATAAACCTGTGGGCCCATTCAGGCTTGTTGCTTGTGTTTGTAATCCCTGAGCCCAAGAGGAGGAAGCTGATGGATCCCGGGGGCTTGTTGGCAAGCTCACTTGAGTACAATCTACAAACTCCAGTGCAATGGGAGAGCCTGCCTCAAAAAACAAGGTGAACAGCACCTAGGGATGACTGACTCCAAGATGGACCTCTGGCTACCACTCATCAATATATATGCCTCACCGTGACCTCCCCTCCCCCACCAAGACTAGTACCACTCTGAAGAGTTTCTGTTTTCCCTCCTCTCTTTCTCCATCCCTTCCTCTCCTCCTTCATTTACTCTCTGGTGCAGGGATGGGAACCGAAGAAAACATTCTTCAGTAAGAGGTTCTCAGAGGAGATAACAGGACCTGCTGAAATGTTTCCCACAGGCCACAGGAAGGTGGCCTCACGTCACCTCATGCCCTGATGTCCTAGACAGCAGCTTCCTTCTGACTTTACATGTAGCCTATACCATGCCAAAAGTTAAGAAAAGGAAACTTGGAGAGAGGAAGTAAAGAAGAGGAAGTAGGCATCTGTCACCACCTGACCCCCGAAGATCCCACTCTACACCAGTGTTCTCTGCGTTAGCCAGTCTTGTGACTCGTGACATAAATGAAAATCAAACTTATGATTCTAGCCACATGCCTCTTTTTTAAAAAAAAACAAAAATTATATTATGACGATTCCAGTTTGGAAGCTGGCATGAGATTGCACTGTGTGGGTTTGTTGTGATTAGATCAGCCATTTGCCTCTGCTAATACCAGTCTTGTTTTCTGTGGTGAGTTTAGTGTCCTTGTAAAGAGATGTGATTGCTTTTCTGATTATTTCCTTAAGATACATTCCTAGAAGTTGATCCACTGAGCCAAAAGCTACATTTTAAAGGCTCATGTTGAATAGAATTAAAGTTGTTTCCAGACGGGTCTTGCCAGTTCTTACTCCCTAGATGAAGGAGTACATCATAACCTGTACTTTGCCAGACATTTTAAAAATCAAAACCCAGACCTAAACTGTCGCTTTGTCTAAAAACCCGCAGGACAGTGTGCTAGGGAATCTTTGAGTCCTGGTCCCCTGTTCCTTCTCTGGATGTCACTACGGAGCTCTGCAAGCAACAGCTTTATCTTCATTTTCCTCGTGCGTAGGGAGCCACAGTTTAATCCCCTTGGGTTTCGTTTTATTTTCAGATTGGAGACTATCCGGAATTCTTAGTGTTGCCCTCCTGTCAGCTCATCTTCATAGTGTCTGGGCCTCCTCCGAGCTGTGTGATTCTCTTGTTGTCTGCTTGCTTTGCTTGTTGCTGTTGTTTGTTTATTTGTTTGTTTTGTGACAGGGTCTCTCAACTGTCCTGACCTCCACTGTATGTTTGAATCTACTCATGCCCAGTCATTTGTGTGGACAGTTGTGTCATTTAGGACAATGCCTGCCCTCAAGGGGCACGTGGAAAGTTCTCTGGGTATTGTCGTAAGCAGCATCTCAGACATTGCCTTCAGACTATCCCGACAGCCAGGGCACATGTCAGCAGCCATGGGGAGGCCATGCTGCAGACAGTTCCCTCTCCTCCCACACACTGACCCACAAGCTCACACACTCTCCATTGGGTCCCTGGCGACTGAAACACCAGGGGATCCATTTTCTTGGCAAGTGACATGTGACTGAAGGACCGAGTGAGTTCAAAGATTAGGTAGAGAGAGAACATTCCCACGGTGACCTTTGACATCTTCGGGCCGCCCCAGCTTGTTACAATGGCAGGGTCATACATCCTGACCATTCTGTCGTTGCATATGTAGACCGCTTCCTGCTTGCTAGAATCCACGCTGAAGCTTGCAATGTCTGTGGTTCAGGGAGGAGAGTCGAGGCCCCTGTTGGTGAACTCCAGGAATGATGCGGTTGGAAGATTCCTTCCCGGAAGCCATTCCCCCTCCCCTGTGAAGCTGAAATGAGGCAGGGCTCAGTCAGATCCCTTGGTAGTAGGTGCATGTGGCCTACTCACATTCTCCTGAGCACACCTGTGGCTGGTACCTAATCTACTGTAAATAATTGCTGTTCCGAGTTGCTTAGCGAATGTTGACAAGAAGCCTCCTTACCTGCTCAGTGTCGATGCAGCCCCGCCCCCAGTGTCTTCTCTATAATTGATTGGCCCTCTGGACACAGATCCTCCAGATAAATGGGAGGTAGGGACGCTCAGGAGGGGTGAGGGCAGGAGGACTGGTTCAGTGTTTCTCCTCTAGGGTCAAGGCGTTTTGATTGACACATTTTCTCCTTGTTCTGTGCTCAGTGAGTCATCTGACTTCTTGCTCAACAGGGAAATCAATGACGATCTTGCAGGAATGAACACATGGGCTGTGTACATCTCAGTGTCTCCTAGCTATATCCTGCTCCACCCATCCACCTGGTCATCTCCCCATTCATCCATCCTTCCCTCCATGCACCCAGCCAACCACCCATATTCCAGTAAAAATGTATTTAGTAGTATCACCCAGCCTCCTTCTACAAGCAACAGCTCGAAGGTTTTGGCTTGTAAGGAACAGCAGTGATGTCCACTGTGGTAAGGGGTGATCTCGGCAAATGCTTTATTGGCAAAACTGGATATGCTGGAAACCATAGAGAGAAGAGGCACAGCTCTTCGAAGGTAATGGGCGTGGGAGATGAGGTCACTGAGAACTGAGCACAGAAATTCTTTACCTGCGGTCCACAGCTGGAGAACGACCAAGCTGGTATTCCAGACAGTTCCCTTGAGTTCCCAATTTTCAGAACAGGGAACCAAGGAGGACAGTGGTCAGGTTGGCTCATTTTGGGGACGTGGTGGCCAGGATGATGGCCTCAGCCTTGTTCCCCTCTCAGTCTCTGGAATCTGTGACTAAAGTCTTTATATGGAAGGTAAGGGGGAATTTACAGTGTGACAGGGTGCTTGCACAGGCTAGAGGCGGAGCTCCGTGCAGGAGCAGTCTCTGTCCTGCCCTCAAGTGTAGTTTTGCCCTTTTGACCCTTCACCTCAGTTTTTTGTTTGGGAAATAGAACTCCACTTTAGACCGCACAGAGAGTCTATCCTTTCTTTCCTTAGTCCCCTTATCTCTGAAGGAGTTACCTGTAGATATCACTAATCTTACAGTTCGTGACTAGCTGGTTTAAGCAGTGAGTTCCGGGAGAGCCAGGCTGCAGAGAAAACCTGTTTAAAAACTCCTCCCTCCCAGAAACAGTGACCCTGAGGTTTTTATTTTTTTAACCCTCCCACCCCCTCTTTGTCCATCATTTCGGTACCACAAGGCTTCTCAGAAAAAGAGAACAGGTTCCTCGAATCAGGCAGGAAGCTAAGCTCCGAAATAGGTTCCCTGAAGTTCAGAGGAGAGCGGTGCTGGAGTGGAGTTCAGAAATTCCGTGAGACACCGCAGGTGAATATGTGACATTTACTTCTGGCTGTGTCCCCTACTAAGCTTGGTGTTGACTCCACTGCAAATAGAGATTACACGGACCTTTGTGGACCCCTGAATCCTCTCTCCTCTCAGCCACTGGCAGAGGAGGAACTCATGACCCAGTTAGATAACAGCCTGGGAACTTAGCATCGTAAGTTGCTTCTCTCTGCTTGGTTGCAGTCTCCCTAACCACTTTCATGTCCTCTTCCCAAACCTAGGCTGATTGTGCCCACTGGTTGGTGTGGCCTTCAGAAACCCCTGGCACCCGGAGTGGCAGTTGCCGTGTTTGGATTCCTTCTGCCTGCCAGAGTGTAGAAGCTGAAAAAAATTATCATCATCATCATCATCATTATTGTTGTTGTTATTATTATTTAGTCAGTTTTACATAGGATAACATCTAGAAATCAAAATGTTTTGAAAACGGTATGGTTTCATGACACAAGACAGAAGAGTGGCCCCAGAGGCTGTGTGTCTGGGAGACCTGAGGCCTCTTTTAAGCTCAGAAATCACATGCTCTTGTGTAGTTCTGACCAGGTTGGAATTTGATTCTTTCTCCTGTCTCTCCCCAATTCCCTGTGGGTCCTGGGTCAAAAGCGAGGTGCTCACGTGACCAGCCCACACAACAGTTAGCTGTGGAACTTACCTGACTAAACTGGCTTGCCAATGTGGAGGACTTTACCCAGCTGCCGTGGAACAAGCCAGCCATTCATCTTGAGCCTGGCACCTGGCAGAGACCACGTGACTGCTCCACGGTCCTGTGCAGCTTTAAACGTGATTTGTTCTCATTTTATTTCACTTGAGATGCTTGGGCTTAAAATAACAAGAGATTTTAACTGACTGGGAACTCGAATAGAGAATTAGACACTCAACAACCCACTAAACTTAAAAGCAACAGTGGAGAACCCAGAAGGGCTTTGAAGCTCTGCTACTTAAAGGGATCACCCTTCCATTTTGAACAAAGGTTTATTCGGTGTCCTGCTAGACGGTGGTCCCGTTCCTGGCGGGGACGGTGGTCCCGTACCAGGCGGGGACTGTCCCGTTCATTCTTAATGAGCTGGAGCTGTTGGGGACACTAAAGATGTGTGTCTGTAGAAGAACACAGAAGTGTTGCTGACACCGTGACAGCTTTTGTGATTGTATCACATGATATAAAGCCAAGAAGGTCATAGGTGAACTGAGTCGAAAGATGAGTAGGAATCGTACAGCCCTGTGGCTGTGACACTCAGCCCGTTGGCATGACGGTGGAGGACACATGGTGACAGCTCTCAGCGCTCTTTAGTGTGATGAACAAGCACGCAAGAGTAGATCAGGAGTAGCCAGGAGGTGGTGGCGCACCCCTTTAATCCCAGCAGAGGCAGGCGGATCTCTGTGAGTTCCAGGACAGTCAGGGCTATGCTGAGAGACCCTGTCTGGCAGGGGGTGGGGATTGGACAGATGGATGGACAGGATGAGTAGATCAGGAGTATGGGGCAGACTCCCTCTTTGGTTGTTCTTGCCACACCTTGCTGTGACTCTTCCACATCTCCTTACTGTTGCCGCAGGTCGTCAGCTGCCCCTATTTCCAGTCAGGTCTTTCTGTCGAAAGTGACTTTGAGCCCTGGGATACTCAGACCTGCAACTGCTAAGTGCAGCCTCTGGAGCTGCTGCCCTCCATACCGAAGTGGGTGATCCCTGGGATCTTAGGACACAGCCTTTCCAGGTTGACTGTGGGTAGACCTGGACAGCACCGCAGCGACCTGTTCCTTTCTGTGTAGAAAAGAAGGAGAGAGGCAGTGGAGAGGAGAGACATTTGTTCAGAGGTTGCCATCCTAGGTGAGGAGAGTGAGAAACAATGTGTCCTTTTGCAGACTTCCCTGAGCCCAACAGTGAGTCCCATGCTTTAGGTTTCTTCATTTTTATGACTTTGAAAAGCAAGAGGGAACGAGTAGTTTAAGAAATATGATGTACGGGGCTGATCATATGGTAAAGGGCCTGAATTTCATCCCCAGAACCTAGATAAAATATGCAGGTATGGCAGTGTGTGCTTGTTATCCCAGCACTGGGAGGCAGAGACATGCTCCCTGGGGCTTCCTGACCAGCCAGCCTAGCCTACTTGGTCTCTACCATGAGTGGTGGTTTGAATAAGAATGGTTCCCATAGGCTTGTATAGGTCTGCCCTTGGAGTAGGCGTGGCCTTGCTGGAGAAAGTGTGTCACTGGGGGTGGCCTTTCCAGGCCCAGTCTCTCTTTCTTGGCCTGTGGATCAGGATGTAGCACTCATCTCTTGGTCCAGTACCATGGTCCAGTACTACAGTGCTCCCCATCATGATGATAATGGACTGAACTTCTGAAACTCTGCAAGCCCAGAATTAAATGTTTTCTTTTAGAAGAGTTGCCTTGGTCATGGTGTCTCTTCATAGCAATACTACAGTGACCAAGACACCATGTGCCCTCCCGCCAAGAAAGAGTGGATGATGCCTGAGAAGTGACAAATTGACACTTGGAGTTGTCCTCTGACTTGCACACCCACATGTGTGTGTGTGAGCACACACACCTGCATACATGTGTACCCATGTGAGCATGAGCGAGCATATGGCAGGAGGCAGAATTCCCTGCACATTGAAACTGGCTCTTTGGTCCTCCTCCTTATCCCACCTGTAACTCTCACCTCTCTGCTCGATGATGTCACAGCATCTGTTTGCCGCTTCCTTGACCACATCAGAAATTCCCCCACAAGCCCTTTCCCAGGCACCGTTTCTCACTTCCCATTGTCCCCCCTCCCACTGTCTCGCCTCTGTCTGGGGGAAGAGTTGGGTGTGATGCTAACTGAAATAAGATCATATTGCCACCAAACTCTCAAAATCAGCGGAGTTCTAATGTCCGTTTGCTTTCCCACCGAGCCTGGACTCCCATTCACGGCCTTACAAGGTGCCGCATAGAGGCTGATACTCTCTCTTTTGCAGCCCTAGGCTAGTCTGCACGCACCGGTAGGGATCCCAGCAGGGGTTGGCCAGAAGAGGTTGTGTGGAGACTTGGCGCATAAGTGCTTCTGGCAGTGTGCATGACACCCAGGGGACTTCCATAGGCAAACAGGAAGAATATATTTAAAAAGGGAATCGTCTTGGTGCACATCAAGCACTGAAAATGTCGCTTTCTCACCTCTTAAACAATATCCTATTTTTGTAAACGTTACAGCATTATATTTTACTTACAGTTGTCCCTTCCCAGTCCCTGACCCCATGCTGGTGTTCTTATCCCTTACAGTCACCTTCTGCTTCCATGGCATGCATATGACACATACTTCCATGCCATGAACGTAACACATACCTCCATGGCATGTATGTAACACATACAACCACGGCATGGCTGTAACACATACAACCATGGCATGCGTGTAACACATACATGTAGCACTCATCTACATGCATGTAATAATACAACCATGGCATGCATGTAATAATACAACCATAGCATGCATGTAACAATACAACATGGCATGCATGTAATAATACAACCATGGCATGCATGTAACACATACAACCATGGCATGCATGTAACACATACCTCCATGGCATGCCTGTAATACATACCTCCATGGCATGCATGTAGCAACCCAACCATAACATGCATGTAACACATACCTCCATGGCTTGCATATAACACATACTTCTATGGCATGCATGTAACACATACCTCCATGCGGCCATCTCCCACCTCACCACTTAGATTTTACATATAAGAGAAAGACATGAAATGTTTGTCTTTATGAACCTGTGTGTGTATACAGCTGGGTGCCTGCGTGTGTGTTCACATGTGGGAGACAGAGGACAGCTTGCAGGAGTTACCTCCTTCCATCCTCTGGATCCAACTCTGGATCTGAGTCCTTTAGCTGCTGAGCCCTCTTGCTGGCCAGGCAGAGTCCTTTCCCCAGGAGCCTCCACCATCCTGCAGAGCCATGCTGTAGCTGCGTAGGCTTACACTCCCACTGTCAGTGACCCAGGATTCCTCTTAAGCCACGTCTTCGCCAGCATTTGTGGCTACATGCTTGGTGCTGGCCATTCTGCCTGGGATGAGAAGGAATCTTAATACAGCTTTAGCCGCCAAGGATATCTTAAGTGTTTGTCAGCCATCGGTGTTTATACTTTAGGTAACTTTAGCTTATTTGCCCATTTATTGATTGAAAATTTTATTTTTCTATAGATTCTAGACAATTATCCCCTGCCAGTCAGTTTTGCAACTGGTGAGCATTTCCTCCCATTCTGTAGGCTGGCTCTTCATTCTGTTTCCTTTGTCTATTCATATATTGTAAGGAACACGGTCCTGGGTGGTCTGGATCCCCTAGACCTTCGCACTTTCCCGTCTGGTCATTAAGACACTGAATTGATGGGGTTTACATCCCAGCTACCTCACAAGGCTCTCGTCTACTTCCTGTCTATAAATACCCGCGCTTTGTCCCAGTTTTATGTTGTGGCTGTAAAATTAGCTCCAGGCTGTGCTGTCGGGCACAACAACCACTAGTCATTTGTAGCCCCCCCCCCCCCCGCCGCC
>NW_026067927.1:39637551-39738716 GCF_014885135.2 Alexandromys fortis
CCCCGAGCGCTTGAAGTACAGCCGGTCTGAGCTGTGCTGTGGAGCAGAGCTGGGCTGTGGATGCGAAATGAACACTGGGCTCCAGCAACAAAAAAGGGGGAACATGCCAGCTGTGGTGGTGCATGAGGCAGAGGCAGGTGGGTCTCTGTGAGTTCCAGGACAGCCTGATCTACCTAGTGTATTCTAGGCTACCCGGGGCTAGATAGTGAGACCCTGTCTGGAAGAAAATAAATAAAAAGAGACAGAAATCTCATAGTTCGATAGTCTAAATGTCTATAATGTATAAATTACGATATTTTTGAAGTACTGTAATAAAATGTTATTGAGGTTAATTTGGCTTTTTATTTGACTAAGGCGGGGCTTCAGAGTCTTCAATTGCACAGACTGTCTGCATTGTGGCTTGTCTTGCATATCTGTCGGGCAGCTCCATCCTGTTTGTTACTGAGGACTCAAGTCTGTGTGTGCTGATGATGAAGGCTCCATTGCTTTCCTTCCTTTCCTACGACAAAATCCTGTTAGGCGAGTTCTCTAACCAGATAATTATCACTAGTGGGGACTCACACAGGTTAACGTGTGTGCTGAGTTAACTATCGCAGTGTTTTCCTTGTGTGAAATTTAATTGCATGCATTTGAGGGAGTCTGAACTTAAACTAGTACAAAGTTCAATTTCATTTTACCCAGAACCATTAACAGTGACTAGCTTGAGTAAATGAGATTGTGACTGCATACCTTGTCATTTATCTGTCTGTCTGTCATCTGTCCACCTATCTGCCTATGTGTGTTTGTCCATTTGTCTATCTGTGTATCTATCCATCTGAGGCAGGACCACACGTAGCACAGGATTATCTTGGCCTTCTGATTCTCGCACCCCCACTCCGTGCCGAGATGACCAGTAATCACAACTGAGCTCTGTTCGTATGGTGCTGTGGCTTAGGGAACACGGGGCAGGCACCCTAAGCTTCATCCCAGCACTGACACCCGATATTCTAAATAAGATTCTCGTGCACCTGACACACTGGCTTCTGCTGACTCTGCGCCTGTTTCCTTATCATATCCTAAGGCACAATATGATGATGATGATGATGATGAAGAAAATGATGATAACAATAATGACAACTTCACCCAGTTATTGTTCTCTCTAGTGGCCGGGTCAGCCAAACAAACATTAACACCAAGAGTTTGGGATCCCAAGGACTGAAATTGAATCGTCCCTCTGTGAGCACCAGCGTTTACTGAGGTGGAAAGATGTGGTCCCTGTTTCTGTGTTTCTTGTTTGGCATCACTCGGAGCACAGATCTGGAAGAGCTGGTACTGCTCATGGTCCTGAAGTCACCCCGCTCAGTGTAGCGGCTTGAACCCCAGCTCCCAGGCAGGAAGGCTTCTGACTGCAGCCTGCAGTGTTTCCGGTTCACACGGACAAGAATGGGAAGCAAAGCCAGGCCCTCCTCAGTCCCTTTGGTTTCCTTAAGTCTTGTTTCTGACGCCTGGCTTCCTAATTCTGAATTATTCTCAGGAGAACAGTACTTGAATGTTTCCCATACATAATAAATGCTGTTCCGGAGTGATCACCTCACAGCGGGGGTGATGACGTCACCATGCTGGAGAAGTGAAGTTTCTCTGTTTTTTTTTTTTTTTTTTTTTTTTTGACAGTGGAGAGCAGCAATTGCAAGCAGGCAGGAGCAGCAGCGGGTGTGTGTTGGCGGGGGTGAAGGCACCCCTAGAGTTTACAAGGCCATCTTGTAGGTGGTGTCAGGACCCTCAGCATTTATGAGGGTCACTTGAGCCTTTGGCCTTAGAAGTGTTACAGCTTTTGTGTAGGCGCAGGAAGCTGGAACTTCTGGGTACTGCCAATAGCTGGAGTTGAAATCTACCAGTGGGTTTAGGTATTAGGCTCCCCCAGCCCTTAACAGTGACCAGTGTTACAGCTCCTGGACGCAGGGTCTTGTCCCCCAAGGCTAGGTGGTTCTTTGGGACTGTCAGCAGGCAAAGCAGGCAGTCTCTGTTCACCAGCTCTTCACAGAGGCTTGTCCTTTCCGGTTTCAGCTCTGTGTCTTCTCTGCTCCTGCACCCCGCTTGCTCCTTCTGTAGCCCCTTTCATCAGCTGTCAGGCAGATGCCAACTTTCCCACCTTGCAGCTCGGCCGCCAGCGGCTCACCTGCTGCCACCACTGCTTGCTCCCCGGTCCCTGCTGCTGTAGCTGCTTCGCTGTGTCTTCTTCATCTCAGTAGTTCAGCTCACAGTACTCTGAACAGGCAAATACAGGACTACTTACTACTCAAGATCAGGCTTTTGTTGAGCCAAATTCTGCAGCACCAGGGAGGCAGCCGGCTCACAGAGGGAGCTAGAGGGGCTGCTCAGGCCAATCATAGCTCACCTCACATGCAAAACATGTGTGTTTTCACCAATCACAGCCTTGCCTCCAGCCAAAAGGCTGCAGGATCATCCAGAGTTCATCCAGCCTGTGTCAGTAAAGTGTGTGGCAGGAACTGAGACAGAGCTGGCTGAGCCTGTGCATTCAGGGGATGGAACAATCAAGAGCCACCGTTGTGTTGTCTTCTCAAGGTGTTACAGGGTGTTCAAAATGGCTGGCATAGGACAGTCCACTTGACTGTGTGACGCTCGGTTATTTTGCTGGAGGTAGCTAGGGCTGGAGACTGCAGACATAGGGGTATCAGAACATCTTTGTTCATTTACCAGGACATGAACATTGTAAGTATTTATAATGAGAACTCAATGAAATATCATGAATATGTAAATGATTTTGATAGATTTAGCCAGTGGTCAGCTCCTTCCCAGGACTGCGGGGGGAAGAAAGGGGAGTCCCCTTCTCTGTTGTGGTTTGTCACAGGGACTTCTAGAGAGAGGCTGACCGGTGCCTTGTGCTTGGGATCAGTTAAACAGATTGTCCCACTGTCCCGCTAGGTCTGTGGTGGATCTGGTGGGTGGTGTTGTTTGGGGAGGTTGTGAACCTTTATGAGGTGCAGCCTTGCTGGAGGGAGCACCCCGGGCGTGGACTTGGGGAGTTTATAGCCTTATGCCACTTCTGACTCACTTGCTGTGCCTGGGTTTGCTCTGAAGACACATTCTCTCAGCTTCCTGCTCCGGCTGCCTGCTGCAATGCCTCTTCCACTGATATTGACTGTTGTCTCTGGAACTGTAAACCAAACAAACGCTCTGTAAAGAGCTTCGGGTCATGGTATTTTATCACAGCCACAGAAAAAGAAACTAAAGCAGGGCCCGATCATGCTCCTGGGAAGAGCTGGTGGATCCTTTACATACATCATTCATCCCGTCAGACCCCTGACAGTTGGTCACCCCAAGTCTCCCAGAAATCAGATGCCTTTTCTTAGGAAGCATCACTCTAGGGAAGGTCATTAGGTCATTCACACACACCCTCCCCCCCGCCCCCAGTTGTCACTTGTAAATTTGATATACACTGATTATCTTTTGTTGTTTTTCACTTATTGGCTTAAGATATTTATGCTCTTAGACACCCAAGTCCTCAGAGAAGTAATATTGTCAGAGTCTGTTGTCTTAGCCGTGGAATTTACAGTCACCTCCTGGCTCTCACCATTAGCCTCATGTGTGTAGGATCACATCCCTTGGGTGGGGTCAGCCCTCCTGGCGGGCATCCAGGGAGTTTTCTGCTTGCATGGAGCAAATGCCCGGGCTTCTAGGGAGCTCTGGTTTCTCTTCCACTGCTGATCGTCTTTCACTTTTATCAGAACGGCTCTCACTTCAGTAACTCCAGCAGGGAAGCTGTGTGCCAGCCTTGCCTCACCTGGCCTGAAGTGACCTGCTTGGGTCTTCCTGTTCTCTCTCTCCCCCTAGACTTCCTCTGGGAGGTGAGTCCCACCTGACTCAGAGCCAGGCTGGCAGATCTGTAGACACTGCAGGTAGAACCGGGCTCTATGGAAAGGATTTGTCTGTGTCACGCAAACAGCCATTCAGCCATTCTGCCTCCTGCTCCGCCGAGCCTGCGGCTCCCATGCCCAGAGAAGGACAGCACCTGAAGCTGTTAGTTTGGGTTGCCTTGAGTCTGCAGAGCTAGACTGACCCAAGCAGAGCATGGCTGAAACACAGCAGCCATGTGGCTGTGCCGACAGCCGTGGGAGATTAGGTGTTCCGTGGTTTCACGGCTGTGCACCTGATCTTTTCAGGGCCATGAAGCTAATGGTTCTACAAGAACACACAGGCGAACTCTCCCTACCTAAACAGAGAGGGAACAATGAAGACGGATGCCTTTGTTAGACCCACTCGTGTTCTGGGACAGAGCAGAGTACACACTAGGGGTTCCTATGATTTCTGTAAGCTCCACTCTGGCATGTGCGTGTCTGTGTGTGTGTCTTCTGTGTGTGTGCATCTGTGTGTGTATCTCTGTATGTGTGTGTCTCTGTGTATATGTGTATGTGCATGTATGTATGTGTATGTATGTATCTCTGTGTGTGTGTCTGTGTGTGTTTGTGTGTGTGTCTCCGTGTGTGTGTGTCTCCGTGTGTGTGTATGTATGCATGTTTCTGTGTGTATATCTGTGTGTGTGTCTGTCTCTCTGTGTGTCTGTCTCTGTGTGTGTATGTGTCTCTGTGCGTGTATCTGTGTGTATCTGTGTGTCTATGTGTCTCTGTGTGTGTCTGTGTGTGTGTCTATGTGTATATATGTGTCTATGTGTCTTTGTGTGTGTGTGTCTCCGTGTGTGTGTCTGTGTGTGTCTGTGTGTGTATGTATGTGTCTGTACGTATGTATCTGTGTCTCTGTATGTATGTGTCTGCGTGTGTCTCTCTGTGTGTGTATGTATGTATCTCTGTGTGTGTGTCTGTGTGTGTTTGTGTGTGTGTCTCCGTGTGTCTGTGTCTGTGTGTGTATGTATGCATGTTTCTGTGTGTATATCTGTGTGTGTGTCTGTCTCTCTGTGTGTCTGTCTCTGTGTGTGTATGTATGTGTGTGTATATCTGTGTGTGTGTCTGTCTCTCTGTGTGTCTGTCTCTGTGTGTGTATGTGTCTCTGTGCGTGTATCTGTGTGTATCTGTGTGTCTATGTGTCTATGTGTGTGTGTCTGTGTGTCTTTGTGTGTGTGTGTCTCCGTGTGTGTGTCTGTGTGTGTATGTATGTGTCTGTACGTATGTATCTGTGTCTCTGTGTGTATGTATGTGTCTGCGTGTGTCTCTCTGTGTGTGTATGTATGTATCTGTGTGTATGTGTGTCTGTGTGTGTACACGCACGCATTAGAGGAGAATGCCACATGCCTTGGTTCTTTCTGCTTTAGTCCCTTGAGACAGCTTCTCTGACTGAATCTTGAACTCACTGTTTTTCTAGTAGGCTAGCTGCCCAGAAAACATCTGTGGGCAACCCCCTACCAACCTGTCCACACTCTGGGGTGACAGGCACCTACAGCCATGCTGACTCTTAGGTCGGTGCTGAGAATCTGATTTTAGGCCCTCGTGTCTGCACAGCAATGCTCTTACCCACCAGGCCATCTCCTCAGTCTGGCTCCTTAGTTTATGGAGACCTCCTACTTACCCATGAGCTGTGCACAGTGGATTTGCATGCTCTTTCCTCCAGCCGATTGTTCTCCATCTTGAACAAATCTCTTTCCCCCTTCTCTCAGCTGAGCGCCTGGCGTGTTTCCTCTCTCCTCATGCAGACACATGAACCCTGCTCCCTTCTCAGACTTTCCCCTTGAGAGCACCCTGCTGAGTTCAGAGCAGATCATACCTTCTAGCCTGGTTAACTTTGTCCCAGTAGCTGAAAGGAGACTACAGGATAGAGTCAGCATGATCCAATAACGGGGAAAGGCTCCAGGGATTCACATGGTGAAGTCAGAATAGTCAAACAGGCTCTGGAGTCTCAGCAGGGAAGGCCAGACCCACGTGGCTGGAATGTGCTTTTGAGGCAGGAAGTCCCAGTCTCTGTCCCTCTGATGGTACTGTCCACAGAATGGCAGCTGGATGACAGTAATCTGAAGATGTACTTTTGTTACAGGATGTTTTGTTTTTCATAATCCTAGGCTCAGAGGCCAGTGTGACTCATGCTGAGCATGCTGAGCCTATTGTGTTTGGAGAAGATTCCGAGTGTTGCTTGTTTGTCTGGTCCGTCGAGACCCTGTTTGGATTGTGTTAAATGACATTTAGCAACATCATCTTATTCTTTCTATTTGGCTTTAAAGAGGAAACAAACAATGAGCAGATGTAGCTCCAGGCCCGTGTCGTCTTGTTCAGGTCTCAGGGGTGGTGCTGTGTGTGGTCAGCGCGGATCCCATGGAGCTTCCAGCTGCCCAAGAGACCCGCTGTCTGAACGCCCAGCACTTTGAAGTTCTCTTGGGTTAAAGTGTCATGGATATAAATTCCCGAACTGTCAGGACATTATCTGGGCCAGTATTGTTTACTTAGGCAGTGAGTACCAAAAGGCTGAAGAGACTAGCCCAGAGCAAATAAGCGATGTAGTCAGATAAGGTGGCCAAAACCTGTTATTCTAGGACTGGGGAGGTAGGCGCAGGTGGGTGCAAGGTCAGCCTGGGCTACATAGTGAGGTCTTATTTGAAAAAAATTTACTTGGAAAAGAACAATAAGAAAAATAAATAACAGGGCATCCATCAGTTCCCATCTGGCTAGTGTGTGGAAAGGACACCCAGGACTGTGCTCCCAGGAGGCCTTGGGACACTCAGGACTGCTCCCAGGAGGCCTTGGGACACTCAGGGCTGCTCCCAGGAGGCCTGGGGACCCATACTCCTCCCTGTCACCAGCAAACTTTTTCTTCATGGTCATCCTACTTTTACTCTGAGGGATTTGGGGTTGGGTCTGGTTGGATCTGGTGTCACAAGCCTTTAGCTCAGCTGTTGGGAGGCAGAGACAGAAGGGTCACAAGCTTAAGACCAGCCTGGTCAATTTAGAAATATCAAAACAGAAATAACAACAACAGCAACAACAACAACAATAATAATAATAAATGGCTGGTTTATAACTCAGCAGTTATGAGCAAGGTCCTAGTTTCAATCCACAGTCACTACCAAAAAACAACTCATCAAAACCAAAGAAGAGCTGGTCTGTGACAGCCAACCAGCATCCACTACAGGCTCTGAGCCTGTCTTCTCTTCATCTCGCTCTGCTCTCAGTTGCCACCAGAAATACCCAGCACAACTGAAGGGAGAAAACAGCTTCAAACACGGTGTTATGGTAAGAGCCTGGCCAGCTGAGACTGTCATGGATTGCCCGTCCCCAGGGCAGCCCTTTGACCAGAAGCCTGAAGGAGGCAGTGATCTCCTCTCCCAGGCTAGACACAGCACAGCCCTGGGTTTTAATGCACCAAAGAGCCCCAGAAGGATCTACGCTCGTCCTTGCGTCTCCCTCCTTCACCTTTGTGTTCAGCTCCATCCGCCCATAGAGGGACTCAGTCTCAAGCACCACGCGTTAGGAAGAGTCTCAGATGTATTTCTGTGTTGCGCCCTAAAGCCTGCAGTGGATATAGTTTAGCCCCACTCCAAAGGAGCTGACAGTGTCCTTGGGAGAAAGGACCCAGCATACCTCCAGAATGCTGGACTTTAAAATGCTCCAAGACCAAAACACTGTAAGTTTGTGAGGGTTTTATGGATAATGATGCCTCAAAGGACAGCTGACACACACTGCGTCCCGCTGTGACAAGGGCCAGGTTTAACCCTGCACACACAGCCTATCAGGGCCGCTTACCAGATTTTAAATTTCTCCAGGTATTCCTGGAGAAGTCTAGACTCGTTCGTTCAGATGGATCTAGAACCTTCCTTCTGTTTCCATGGAAGAGAAGGGGCAGAGATCAGGAGTTCCAGACTAGGTGGGCTAAGTGAGAGGCTGTCTCCAGAAGCCAGCAATTCTGAGCCGGGTGCTTTGGTGCTGTTTGTTACTGGCTTCTTTGACTCCTCCTGACTTGCTACTTCTGGCCTTGGGCCATGGGTGTTGGGCCTTCTTGCACTGTGCTGTGTGATCTCGTCCTCAAAATGCTGCTGCTCCCGGGAACTGGCATCTGTCTCAGTCCCCTCCACTCTGTTATTTGCATGACCCCCAGGCGACTCTGCTCCTTTTGCATGTTACTCCTGGGGTTCCCAGGGTGACAGGATGCTGTTTGTCCTCTCTGGAAGCCCTGCCTCCCTGTTCATGTCATGGTAACCTGAGCTGCTGCTCACGAGGGCCCTTGCTCTCCAGGCCATTTTCCTGACCTCCGTAGCAGCTCACATATGCTTTTTTCTTTTCAGTATGGGTTTTAAAGCTCACAAGCTTTTCATCTTCCTATTATGCAGTTTGGCTGCTTCTCTTAGTAGCTTCTTGGTGGGAAGGCAGAGAGCAATTCCGTGTTCCAAGGGAATGGGTACCACTTGGGGCAGGCATTAATGAGTTTCCATTCAGGTTACCTTCTCTTCTGCCAAGATCTGTGGAATTGGTAGGGTTAGGATGGGAGGAGAGATCCTGCTTCCTCTTCTAAGTGTTATTTGAGAGGAGAACCCACACATTCATCGCTGGTTGCTTTAAAAATCAAAGGTAAAAGCCGCCTGCTCTTGTGGCCACGGTTCTGAATCTGCACCCCCTTTTTAGGTTGGAGCATGCTCTTGGGAAGTGCTCTGGAGAAATGGGACGTTGTTAGACCTTGGTGTTGGCGCCGTCATATCTTGCCACAGAGCATCTTTTCCACGCTTAATGTCACGTCTTTTTTCATTTCCTTCTCTTCCCCCCTTCCCTTTTCTTTTCCTTCCCACTTCTCTCCTGTTTCTTCCCTCTCCCACACTTCTTTCTTTCTTCCTCCTCCTTTTCTTCCATCCCTCCACCCCCCCTGCCTTCCCCTACATGACAGGCAGGCCCTTCGTGGTCCAGCCACGCACACAGACCTTGCAGCCCCGTTTTGGCAGCGGTCCCTGTTTCACCCTTCGTTCCCATGATCAGAGTCTTCCACAAAAGACTATATTCAAAAATTAGACCCTTTTGGGCTAACCAGAATTTTAGGGGTTCGTTTTCAGTGTTTAGTGGCGTTTCACAAACAGATGCGCCACACGTAACCGGATGTTGAGACTCTCCGCCTGTGCTGTCTGTCGTTTTAAATGCAGACCACGCATTCCTCACCCACAGCGCTTTCATCATCTTTCAGATTCTAGAATGCTTGCTTAGGCACAGCAGAGGGATAGGACCCAGTAGGAATCAGGAAATTCATTTGTTTCCTATGCACCACACACTTATGACCAGAATGTATTTTTTTTTTGCACTATTATTAATGATTTCGATCATGAAGCCAAGTTTTGTGGTGCGGACTCTGTTACAAAAACTCTAAGATTCAGATATTTTGATGTTCTGATCAGGGATGCTCAACCGCCATAGTGCTTTCTTGGCAATGTCACAAACACAGAGTACTTTTTTGTTGCAGGGCTCTTCAGAGCACCTCCAAATTTTGACTTTAATTATCCAGGACACCTGATTTCCAGAGAGGAGGAAGGGACATTAGGTGACCTGAGTTATCCACAAAGCCCTAGGCTTGCATTCTCCTCTTAGAGGTCTTCTCTGGGAAGATCCGTTCTCCAGTGATGTGTTGGCTGGGTGTGCACAGGTTAGAGCAGCCACTGTTGGGGAATGGGGCTCCGGGGCTCTGGGACTTGGACTGGTTGCCTGCCATGCAGCTTTACCCGCCATGTGAGAGTTACACAAATTCATAAAATGTTCCTGGGCATCGGTTTTCACCAATAGAAGAAGAGATGACAGTCGTGTGTGTGTCAGAGCATGGCGGCCATCCATGTGGGGATCTGTGTCATGGCCTTGTAGAGTCCTTGGTACAATCAGGGTCATGGTCAAGCGGAATGTATTAATATCTGGACAAGGAAGCTTGGTGGCAGTTTATTCTTATAAACTAAGATTTATGATTTAATAAGATTTGTGGCTTTTTTTTTTAAAAGTTTTTGAGTCTATATATGTGTGTGCATGCAACATGTGCATGAATGTGCACATATGTTTGCATGTATAGGCCAGAGCAACATCAGGTGTTTTCCCCAGTATCTTTCCTATGTAACTGTTCGAGACAGGTTCTCTCAGTGAACCTGGAACCTACTGCTTGGTTACAGCTGCTGTGTAGCAAGCTCTGGAAATTCATGTGCCTCTTTTTACTAGGATTGGGGCGCAACCCGCTTAACTTTTTGTTTTTAAAGCAGGTGCTGGGGTTAGGAACTGTGGTCCTCATGCTTGCGTGGCAAGCGCTTACTCCTCAGCCCGTGTGAAGTCTATGTCAGTCCCTGTGAAGTCCCCGACACGGCAGATCAGACCTAGCACCTTGAGTGATAGGCAGGGGCTCTGTCAGTGAGTCACATCAGCCGCCCATTTTTACTGTAGTCTGAGTCTGTCTTTTTTTTTTTTAATCCGTGAAACTCTTCAAATAGGGATATCTCTCAGTATTATGTGTCTGTCCACCAGATAGCTTATGTTTATTACATTTAATTGAAAAGTTTTGTGTTAAACGGATTGGCTGTTCATCTCTAATGCAGCAGGCTATCCTGAAAGAGAATGTTAGCATGCTGACAGAATGGTTTCGTTTTAGCAATGGAAAGCAGATGAACAGATGATCCCTCTCCTTCAGTAACCCTTCACGATGGTGTGATCATTGTAGCCTCTTGGTGGCATTGGGAGTCTGTGCTAACAGCTTATAGGTGTTCTGTGGTTGTAACTGCTACACAGTTCCATTGGCTTGTAACAGTGTCCTCCATCTGATGTTCTAGTACCCAAGATGCCAGCATTGCAAACGAGTGCTGTGCACCAACCCTGGGGGCAGTCTGCAGTGTGTGTGTGTGTGTGTGTGTGTGTGTGTGTGTGTGTGTGTGTGTGGTTTGGTAGATAGGGGAGCTTGGAGCCCTTGGTCCTCAGGTAATCCACAGCCTTGGGGAAGCAGGATAGGAAAGAAGTGGTCAGAAAATGGAAAGCAGTGGCTGCTCACCTTGGAACTGCAAGAAACAAAGCCACACTCAGGAGAATCTCTGAGCCTAACTTTCCATTTGGATCCTGTGGCTTCTTTGCAGGAAGTTTTTTGACTTTTATTGTCTTTAATGTCTTTACCATCACTGTGTTAAAATTCTTGAGTCAATTCACAGAGGGCTTGCAGCCTGCAGCCTGGATCCTTGTGCCAAGTTGCTGTGCCCATGGGTGAGGGACCCACAGCTCATCCTCTGGCGGTCTGGCATAGTCCTTGGTTGGCCCAGCTGAACCTTTGCATTCTCTCGTGTGCTTGGTGTCTGCCAGATGCTGTCTTTGTGAGGCGAGGGCCACTTAGCTTCTTCTCTGGACTCTAAGGCTGGTGTAGACTTGATCCTTGTTGTGGAGGCTCCCCTCTGCCATCCCCAACCCTGCGGCAGAGAGCAGGGTTGGATTCCAAAGAACACAGCGATCGAGATAGCCACATCCTATCCCCTTTCTCTAAGCTAGCACGTTCACAACAGCCAATATCCTGCTGTAGGAGGGGGACGTGGGAATTAACCGATTGTGTATAAGTTGTTGCAAAAATGATGTGTGCGTGTGCACGTGCGTGTGTGTTTCTTCCATGGCTTCTGCTGCTGAGGCAAGTGTATGTGTGGTGAAGCGTCCACTCTTGAATATCAAAATATTATCCTTCATTTGCCTCCCTACCCCCACCCCATCTTCACAGGAGTGAATAAAGCCATCACAAATATCCATGACACTCCCTTACATAGCTGTTCTTCAGCAGGTGCCCAGAAATGTTCAAAGCCGGTGAGGGGTGGGTGGCCCCTTTCTCTGTCAGCCGGGAAGAAGGGAGAGGGCGGAGGTTGATCCAGAAGGCTCCCCTGTGTTTCACTACTCCCCCCCCCCAGAACACTGCTCTTGAACTCACGTGGTCTCACTCGCTCTTTGGACACACATGATTTTGTGTTTCTTCCTTTCTGATCTCCTTCGTATGTGGTAAGGAGATTCCGGTTGCGTGTTCTGTGCTGCGGAAGATGCTTCCGTCTGCGAGAAAAGGCAGCTCAGATCAAACTGCCCTTAGTAAAAGGCTTCAGTAGCTGAAAAGTCAGTGACATAGTTATAGTTTTAGGCTGGACTTAATTCACCACTTTGCAGTGTTCCCACAGACCTGGTTCCTTTCCCTCCACAGGCACCCCGCTGCAGTGGCCCCTAAACCCTAAGCTGTTATAATGCTCCCACGTAGCTGGCAGTCGCTCTGGGGTTATATATAGTTCAGTGTTCATACAAAGAGTCTCATAAAGACCGTTTCCCCGTTGTCCGGAAGGTCATAGCAAGTCTATCACTGGAGCCAGAAGAGTGCACTGCATTGATTGGCTCGGCCTAGATCGTATTTGGGGGTGGAGTCAGCAGCCCAGAACCACAGAGAACCCTCTTGTGGGCCTTGTTTCTTTAAGTGTTGTGGTGTTTAATATTGATGCTAGAAATATATCTCTGAAGACAGAGCCTTGACTGTTCTGTGCCCAGATCCTGCTCTCCATCCCTCCCCCCTTCCTGGTTTATGTGTCCAGACATGCTGAAGAAGAATTGTTGAAACAGGTCAGATGTGAGTGCCTGAAATGGGAGGAAAAGAGTGTAGACAGACTGTCTACCTGTCCAATCAAATATGTTTTACTACTTATGACGTTATTCAGACAGACTGGCTACCTGTTCAATCAAATATGTTTTACTCATTATGACGTTATTCAGACAGACTGGCTACCTGTTCAATCAAATATGTGTTACTCCTTATGACGTTATTCAGAAGGAATGGGCTCAGTCAAGCTGCACCACGCACAATAAGAAGCATGCCTGCCCCCTTTGTTGACTGTCAACCTTTTGACCTTCCCTAGTCACGGTTTTGCCATATACCCACTCCCATGCCACGTCCTTGCTCAGATTCTGTCTCTAGTGAGAGACCTAAACACTGTCCCATCTTTCTCTGCCAGCGGACAGTTCGCGGTGGTGAAGAAATGCCGTGAGAAAAGCACTGGTCTTCAGTATGCGGCCAAGTTCATCAAGAAACGGAGGACCAAGTCCAGCCGACGGGGTGTGAGCCGTGAGGACATCGAACGGGAAGTCAGCATCCTGAAGGAGATCCGCCACCCGAACGTCATCACCCTGCACGAGGTCTATGAGAACAAGACGGATGTCATTCTGATCCTGGAGCTGTGAGTGTCCCTGTGTTGTGTGGAAGAGATTGTGGGGAGGGACATGGGTCTGCATAGGCCGTAGTTAGTCCAACTGGACCATTGTTGAGAGCAGTCCTGAGCTCGTTTCCATTAACAAAGTGACACGCGATTTGCAAGAGAGTACCCAGATCTTGGGACTCATCTCTTTTCTAAGGTTTAACTCCGTTTGTGGTAAGTACATTATGTAGGGGGTTCTCCTTTCTGAGGTTCAGCTATGTTTACCATAAGCAGATTTCTTGAGGGGGTTCTCCATAACCTTCATGCTTGTTGCCCCCCCCCCCCGGCTCTCTGCCCTGCTTTTCTGCCTCTCTCCCTCCATTCTCCTTTCTCTTCCCTCTTAATCTTTAAAGCACACCCTGCTTTTAGCTGTGGAACTGTCAGCGCTAATTACAGGAACGGGTGAGGTTGAAGCTGAGCTCCAGGAGGTGATTACAGGACTCTCTAAGCATGCTGCCCCATCCAGTGTCATGGTGGGCAGCTGATTGACAAGCATTGTTCTGAACTGTTTCTGCTTTCCACCTCCTGTCCCTCCTCTCCCTGGATTCCTGCCTGCATGTGCTGCATGGGGACCCACTGTGACCAAGTCCAGCAGCCCCTTCTGGCAGGAGAGAGAAAGAAGCCACTCAGAATTCTTGGAGAGTCTCTCTATGGCATGTGGATGTCCACCTTAGGGAAGAGGGATGCGTAGTGCTAAGGCCTGAGAGCTGATGCTGAGTGGTC
Organism: Alexandromys fortis; assembly: GCF_014885135.2. Lineage (NCBI taxonomy): Eukaryota > Metazoa > Chordata > Mammalia > Rodentia > Cricetidae > Alexandromys > Alexandromys fortis. Next base: position 39,651,407 of record NW_026067927.1, read on the forward strand.
CCCTGTGGCGACAAGTCCTATCCATTCCCTGGGAGGTTCCTGAGTCCTGATGTGTCAACTCTGTATAGTGCTAAGGCCTGACAGCTGATGCTGAGTGGTCCCCTGTGGCGACAAGTCCTATCCATTCCCTGGGAGGTTCCTGAGTCCTGATGTGTCCACTCACTGTTCAACAGCTCCCTTCCTTTGTACATAGACTGGACTCCATGCAGCTTCTTTTAATCTTTTGATTTTCTAAACTTCTTGTTCTGTAGTAAATGATGCTGGAGGAAGGTCGGCTCCCTATAGTCCCCTCGGTCCCTCCCCATCCTCCTAGGCTCTCCAGCATTCCTCAGGCTGTTTTGTAATCAGCCCCATCTCCACGTCCTAACCCCAGATGCTATGCCAGTGGAATTGACACAAGTGTGAACTCTGAGACCAGCGCCCCTCACTCAGTGTAAGACTTGCACACTTACACACACTCTTCCTTTTAAACTGCCCAGTAGCCTGCCATCACCGGGGTGGAGTGCTTGTTTCTGCTTCCGCCACCCAGTGGGCATGTGGGCTGTCTCTAGTCCTTCACAGTCAGGAGTGATGCCGTCTCCAGCCCTCACAAACTGACACAAACACAGTTCTCCACATTTCCTGGGTCAGCACTTAGGAGTGGGGTTGCTGAGGCGTGAGGGGACCCCACAAGCAACTGGCAGGCTTGTTTTCCCAGGGATGAAGTTTCACTTTTCAGCCTCTCCAGCAGTAGGTACCTTTGGCTGCCCTGCCAGCCCCAGCATTGGCAGTGTTTATGTTTTTAATTGCAGGCATGTGATTAGGTGCCTGGAAGCATGCAGCTTTATGTTGCTGACTGTGTTGTGACCTTGAATATAACTTGTGGAAGTTCTGTGGGAGCAGCAGGAGTTTGGAAGTGGGTGGGAGGGTTATATGGCTCCATCCTCACAGGGTCAGGCACATCTCCACAGATTCCCGCCACTCCTGGGGCTGATGGTCTCGCCTCTTCACCCATCTATTATGTGCAGTTCTGGTGGTTACAGCTGCTCAGACATTTGGTTAAAAGCTCTGGGTGATTTTGCATGATGTCAGCATGTGAATGGCTAGACCTAGTGAAGCAGACAGCTTTCCATAGGATGAGTGAGCCTTATCCAATCAGCTGAAGGCTCTGCTAGAACAAAGTGACCAGTCCTTCCTTGAGTAAGAGACACTTCTGGAACCACCCTGCAGGGATTGAGAAGGGACTTCTGCTGAGCTCAGAGTGGATACTATGTTGTTTGTTTGTTTGTGTTTAAGGCACATTAGTCAGACTTTAGGCCAGGCTCTGCTCTTCCGTTTCTTGCAACTCTGAAAAATAGCTTTAAGACAGTAACTTCCCCCCCTGCGCTTGCTTCACGGCAGAAGAGTTACCGTTGCAGTTGCATTGAAGTGCAGAATAAACATGCAGGAAGCACAGGTGACATCCCACCATCACGACTTCGCATCCTCCACACGCTATTGTTCCCTAATGAAATCATGCTGAAACAAAGATCCCTTCTGCCTGGGTTCTCGCCCACCCACCTCATTGCATGGTTAAGCCACTCCGAAACTTGGATGTGTGCTTGAATCATTCCATAATGTACTTTGTTACCCCGTGAGCAGTGGAACCGAACTGAGAGAACTTAGCTTTTTCGTGGCTGTGACCTTGGAAATACCTGAGCAGATGGACTTGAAAGGAGGGAAGGCTTTGTTTTGATTCAGAGTTTCAGAGGCTTTAGTCCATGGCTGCTTGGCCTTGTTGCATGGTGGACTGGGTAGGCAGCATGTCATGGTGGAGAGCATGCTGGAGCCAGGAAATAGAGAGTGAGGAGGGGCTACGGCTAGAGGACCCAAGGACAGCGTCCTCCAGTGACCTCACATCCTTCACTAATCACCTTCTAAAGCTCAACCACCTGCCTGCAACAGCCTAGCGAACACAAGGGGTCTGGTAGACACTTCTGATTCAAGTATGAGTGCTGTGTATAAGTGCGTAGTGATGTCCATCAGAGGGACCGACATCTAACAGTACATTGCTAGACATTTTAATCTGTGGGTAACGAGGCAGTTTTTCCTCCATCCCTCTTCTGTCACCGAGGAACTACACAGGCTGACTCAAGCCCACACATATCTTCAGGGTCCAGCTGACAATGGAAATAAGTATCCTTGGCACCATGACACCTCAGTGTTAGAGAGATTCCAGAGAATGGTGGGAACTGTGGCTAAGGTCTTCAATGCTGTCCTTCACCAGTATCTTAAGGGGACTAACACCCAAGGTTGAGTATTCATGTTGGAATGTAGGATCCAGTTGGCCAGGTTTTTTTTTTAAGTTTAATCTAGGATTTCTAATGTGGCAGTCAGTTTATAGTATTCCTAAGCAGATTAAACAATGTGTGAAAGACACCTGTGGCCTTTACAGACCTCCAGATCTAAGAACACGTTGCGTGCACAGTAGCACCAGGGAATCTCTACCACAGGAGGCACCGCTTTAGATAAATGTGAAGACGGGAAGCCCTAGAGGCTACAGATTGTCCTGGGGAGATAAGACCCAGAGTTAGCACTAGGACACAGTGTGAACCAAATATTAGTGTCTGCTAGGGTCTCCTGAAAGGCCTACAGAAGACAGGCTTCTTGACCTCCTCTAGAGTTTCAACATAGGGCTAATGAGCTAATTAATTAGCTGGGCACGGTGCATATCCCTTTAATGCCAGCACTTGAGAAACAGAGGCAGGCAGATCTAGGTGAGTTCGAGGTCAGCCTGGTCTGCATAGTGAATTCTAGGATAGCTAAGGCTACACAGAAAGACTCAGTCTCAAGAAAACCAAAAGAAAAAAATTAATCGTTAATTAATGATCTTTGAGATAGGGCTTCATTTACTCCCAGGCTAGAATGACGAAGTTTTCAAGTGTTTGGTTCACAGGGCTACAGCACTGTGTCTGGCTTTCTGTTGTGCTAAGGTCTCTCCCAGGGCTTCATGCATGTTGTATGCAAACCCTTGACTTACTGAGGTACATCTCTAGCCAAGCATTTGTCCTTTTAAAATACTCTGATGTAGATGCCGTGACTGGTCTGCCCTCTGTCTTTTGTAAAGCTGTTAGGGTTGGATTATGCCCCACGTTCAAATATATTATACTTCTTAGTAAGTAATTAGCCAGAATGCAGCTTTATTGGGGGAAGGGTGGTTTCCAGTGTGGCTAGTTCTTTGGCGAGCATGCTGAAGTAGAGCAGGGCAGAGTCCAATGTGGCTGATGGCGTTATAAGGTCCTGAGCGGACTGGGATGCAGGGAGGATGCTGGTGGATAGGACAGTGGAGAGATGTGGTCACAAGCCAAGGGGTGCGTGGAACTCCTCCAAACCAGGGGAGCAGTGGAAACAAGTTTTGATTTGGACTCACAGACTCTAGACACAAGATGGTAAATTGTGTCAAGCCCCCACTATGCGTGCATGCTAGCGTGCCCATCCATGTATCTATGTATGCATGCATACATGATTCCATTCCAAGTGCAGGTCATGAAAATAAAATTCTTTTTTACTTACATAGTTACATTTTGTTTATTATATTACAACTCTTATGTATGTGATGTGCATGTGTGTATGTGTTCCTATTTGTGAGGAAGCACATATGTGGACGGCAGCATGTGTGTGAGGCCAGAGTTTTAGACAGATGTCTTCCTTAATTGCTTTCTTTAATCATGCTAACCAAAACAAACGAACAAAAAACACCCAATGTAGGATTTATTGTGCTAACCATGTTATATTAGCCGTATCCATGCTGTTGTATCTGGAGCTGTGGACAATTCTTCTTGACAGTCTGAGATTCCTCCCTTGGTGAACAGCAGTTCTTTTTAGTTCTCTTTGGGTTTGGCAAAGTAGTAAGTTCTGGGGTGAAGTTGCTCCTGACGGACAGGTTGTATTTAAGTATTACTGTGTATCAGACACCTTCCGTAAGATCATTGCTCATCCAACCCTTTACTTCTTAGCCAAACCCGGAGGTGAAATTGTGCGCAGGAATTGTGCCTTCCTGTTAGTACACACTGGTGTGGTGCACACACATTTGTCTGCCTGGCCCAGAACTGGGAACATATTTCAGAGACAAAGGCCAAGAATAAATCGATGCTTCCAGGTAGAGTGGTAAATTGGAGGGGGAGCTGATAGAGATGGATGCCAGAGGCTTCTCCCACGGTGCCTGTGACACAGAGGAACTCCCCCGTGGTCTCTCCTGCTGGCACACTTGCCCATTCCTCCCTGAGGCTGAGCTCTTATGACTCTTTGAACCTTTGCTTTTGTTTGCCAAGGCAATTTCAAGAGCTCCTTCTGGTACCCTACCCCTTAGATATCTGTTATTAGCCAAGAGCAGAGACATCAAGAGCAATTGGCAGCAACCTCCGCCTTTCACAACAGATCAAATCACACACAGTAAATGACTTTCCACTCAGGTGAGCTCTTGAGCAATAAAACCCTGCATGTGTGTATCCTGTACATTCTCTCTTCTGGCCAGCCTGGCTGAAAAGTGTTCCCTAGGTTATTATTTATACTTTTACTCCCTTATGTGCACGGCTTGATTCTTGAACAGCCGTGTGTGTCTGAACTCTTGGATATGTGGTTTGAAGGCTCTGTTCATGGTCTCTTATTCTACCTTCTGGAATCAATCTACCTGCTTGTTCTTTGTTGATCTTCGTTCCCTTCAGAAGAGTTGACTCTGCCCTCTGTTCCTCTTTGGCCTATGAAAGACTTCTGTTTAGGCTTCCTCACATATGCTGCACAGTGCTTTAATATGTACGCAGTTCAAGACACTTAACTATGACCTCCTAGGATAATCCAACCCCCAAGACTGTATCACTAGGTCTCTCAGATGCCCCACAAGCATCCTCCAGGGATCTCTTCAACATTTTCACCCAGATGGATCTCCTCAAACTTCAACGCTCTCATGTGAGCTTCTGGTCTCCTCCCTCTTGCCCCTGTCTCCCCTGTCTCTCTTTTTGGCTTTCTATCTACCCTTTGACATCTTTCATATTTTTAGAAGTCACCTTTAGAAGTGTATTGCCCATGCATTTACTAAACTATGTGTGTGTTTTTCTCCTTTAATGAACTAAAAGCTTTCTGGGTCTGTGCTAGAGTTTCCCTTGTTTGTTCTTATGCATCAACCATCTAGGAGATGTGCGGGCTAACGCGGTGCCTAGTGAAAGTGGCTCAAGTCCTGTCAGTCTAGGAGATTAGCTGGGAGACAGCTGTCTAGTCCTTAGGGACAACAATGAGAGTCTTGTCTAGGTGAGGACATTGGGGTGAAAAGAAGGAATGCCCACGGCTTGCTTATGGCCTGCCATGGTTGAAGTAGTCTTTCTTCTTTCATGGGAACAGGCAGATTGACTGCACTGGGACATGGGGATTTGTGTTCATACTGGGTGTATAGGTTGGGGCAAGCTGACTGCAAGGATGGCCAGTAGATGGGACTGCAGGGCATAGGAGTTGAAAGCTACTGTGGGCCTCACTCTGATACCAGTATCACTCAGACGTGGGTGGCAGAATTTGCTATAGATGTATAACACAGTCCTGCCTATCAGATGTTAAATTGGTGTTAGAGAAGGGGGGGGGCGCAGACAGAAGAGTCTTTCAGGGGATCAAAGGCTGACTTGCTCAAGATGGAGTTCCCTTTCCTGGGCCTGAACTCTGTTGCTGAGAGGAACATCTAGATCTCATCTCCACTGTTGAGTGGCTCTGCTGGCCGTGCCTCTCTACTCTCAGGGCTGCAGATGCTCCTTCCCTCTCTTAGCAGAGGTGGCTAGAGGCTCTCTTCACTTCCTACCCACTCTTCAGGGTTCCTGATCCCTCCCCTGCCCTGCCCTTGATCCCCATGATTAACCCCAGGGGCTGGGCTTCTTAGCAACAGGGAGGAAGTTAGGGGAAGTCTTCATACCCACAAGTGAATTTCACTTCTAAAATTCTTCTCTTTCTCTTAAAATGTGTCCTCAAACCAAGGGGGAAAGGCCTCCTGCCCTGTGCACATAGAAGCCCAGCTCTCCACATCCGCATCTCAGGGCAGCATGGTTCTTTCCTTGGCTGTGTGTGCTGAAGGGGCTGCTGGTCTTTTGGCCTGGGTTTCCAGATCATTAACAGTAATCAGCAACTGTCATTTTAACTCCTTCACTGGAGAGTTCAACCCAGTCAGGAAGGAGGGGCCCAAGTCACACAGCCCCTGGGTAATCGCTTTCCCTTTTGTTCAGCTAGACAAGATAAATTGGTTTTGGGATCATCCTCCATCTATGGCTGCCCTAGCTTGGTTTATGTCCCACCGGCCTTTTGTTCTAATACCAGTTATAATTACCCAAGCTGAAGAGAGGCCTGGCTGCCCCAGCTTTTCCTTTGCCCCACTTTCGATTGGCCTAATTCTTTCTGTGGGTTTCCAAAGCTTGGGCTGAAGCCATTAAAGTGAAAAGAGGCTTGGCTTATGCTGCAGGGCTTTCTGGCTGTCGAGTTATTCGTTTCCCCTGGAATGAGTACCTTTCTTTAGTTCAGGAAATGTGCATGGCCCAAGTGCATGGCAGATCTCGTCTCAGCTCCTCCCCTCTCCTCCTCCACAGTAGTGCCTACAGCAATGCTGCTCCTGACCTTTCCTCGCTGGTGCTTTCAGTGTGGCTGTTGAATTAGGTCACTGGGCTAACTGGATGAGGCTGTCTCGGCCTGGAGATGACCATCTTCAGGGTCAAGCTAGGGCACCAGGTAGCATCGTATATGACTTTCCTCTCAGCATCACATAAGCCCACCACCGTCTTGGGGATCCCCCACATGGGAGTTCAGCGTTTACCCCATCACAGCCTTAGTGATCTTGGGAGGTGATGTCATTGTCATGATGAGGTGGGGAGTGTGTGGTGATAGTGTTTCTGTCACCCATGTTCCTTTAAACAAGCCCAGTAGACTTACTTGTTCACTAAGTTAGTCTTGGGTGGAGTCTTGACTTTGTTCACCTGTTGGGTAAACAGATGTTTGCTCATGACTCCCCAGGGAAACCGGTACAGTGCCAAGGGCCCCTGCAGGCAATCTAAGGACTGTGAGTCTCTCTCTACACACCTGCACCCCCGATAGCGAGACAGCACTGAAGATGCAGACCCAGAGGGACATGTGTTTCCTAATGGGCTTCCTGCCTGACACCTCACTAGTCAAGTTCCTCTTTTCTGAGGCCAACTGCAGTATGAATTTCTGCATCTAAACTTCTCGAGAGAGGAAAGTTGGTATTGACTGCTGTGTGCATGTTTCTCTTCTCTCTTTCTCTCCCGTCTTCTGAGCTGGAGGACCAGACACAGGGCCTGGAGTACTCCAGTCTGTACTTCAGAGCCACACTCCCAACGTGACACTGTCTGAATATTTTCCAACTTTATATCGCTCTAAGGCCATCTGTATGTAGTCTTTGGGTTGATGGATGGGGTGGCCCTGCCTCATGCTTTGGGTATTAAACTTACTCTCAATCCTCTAAATGAGCAGCTAAGCATTCACTTGGAACTCGGGCTTCCTTTCTAGCTTGCCTGACTTTGCTTTTTTCTAATCTGAATTTGCTCATGGCGTCATCTGACATACTTTGGACCCTGGCCTGTCTCTAAATTGCAAATGAGGCCTAGTGTTGGAAAGAGAGAGGCCGCTTGTTGGTTCCTGGCTGCTTAGCTCCAAAATAACCACACAGAAACTATATTATTTAAAACATTGCTTGGCTAATTACTTAAGTGTATTGCTAGCTAGCTCTTACATTTAGAATTAACCCATCTCCATTATTTTATATGTTCTCATGGCATAATGGCAAGGTTCCAGCATCTGTCTCTGGCGGGGCTCCATGGCTTCTCTCTGACTCCACCTCCTTTCTCCCAGCATTCAGTTTAGTTTTCCCCGCCTGGCTCTGTACCCCTATAGCTCTGTTATAGGCCCAAAGCAGTTTCTTTATTAACCAATGATATTACAGCATACAGAGGGGAATCCCACATCAGCCTGGGAAAAGCTCCTAATGACTGTAACCAGAAACAGGAAAGCGGTTCCTTCCCCTCACATCACAGTGATACCCTAAGGCTTTACCTCTCTGGGGCTCTTTCCTGACATTTGCATCCTCTGATTCTTTGGAACATTCTGAGAGGTTGGATCAGGCCATTGTCAGCAGAAATGTAGATTTTTCTCCTTGAAGTTCCCAGGCTTGAAGTTTTTGCCTGTTCCCAGCTGAACTGACGGGCTCCATCATCGTCTCCAGGAACCTGAAACAAATTCGTCCTTCATCTGTTTGGAATAATTTCATGCCAGCTCCCACATCCATTCCTGTTTCCCACATGTCCTTCTTTCTGGTCCCTTGTAGATAAGAAGATGCAGGTGGAGAATCAGACACAGAGCAAGCGTTCTGAGCTGGGGGGGAGGAAGGGCTTTGGTTTATGACAATCCGTTGTAGGTGTGACAGCCACCTACCTGAGACGCCCTGCAGGTTGTGATGTGTAACAGGCCTTAGTGACATCTCCCAGGAGCTAGGGAGGCTTTCTCCTCCGAAGCTGTGTCTTACGACTTGTGTGTGAACCCAGAGCACATTTTCAAGGTTGATTATTGCAGTGATCTGTGCAGTGGGTAAAGGGAGAGTGGAGTCTATTCACTGACCGAGGAAGAGAAGAACAAAACGGGATTGGGCTCTTTTATAGATGCTTCATTGTATTACACATACTTCCTCAAGTTAAAAAACAGAAAATAAAATTTTTTTTTAAAGTATCTCATTTAGCTAAGAACTGTGGCCTCTTATTTGAGAGTCTGGCTCAACAAAATGCTTTTGGCTGCTTGGCCTTGGGCTTTCTGGTTGCTGGTGGGACGTGAGGCTGTGGTTTGTGCGGTGTTTGCGACGGCTGCATCCTCTTAGCAGCTCAGTGATGTGGTCTGGCCTGCATTGGTGGTGCCTGCTGCTGCTGCTAAGCCATGATGCTTTTTTGGCTGTATGTCTTCATCTTCATTCTGGAAGGAAGTCATGATTCTGCCTTCTCATTCATGAGTGAGAGCAGCAATTGCAGGAAAGTGTCGGTTTCCCACACTGGCCACGTTTTGATTCTAGAGCACTGATTCTTCATCCGGACTGCAGAAGACAGGATTCTTTTTTAAAAATCAAATTTTCTTATTTACTTATTTGTGTGTGTGTGTGTACAAGGTGCACATGTGTGTGAGCAAGCTTGTATATGTATACCATGCCATGCTTAGAGAGTTGAGAGGACAACTTTGGGAAGTCAGCTCTCTTCCACTATGTGGGTTTCAGGGATGGAATGCAGGTTATCAGTGGGCCATCTCTTAGGCCCTTATAGAGACATTCTATTCTAGGATATCAGGAGAGTGTGGGTGGAGGCTTGTGTGGGATGCGTTGGAGGCCATGACTGAGGTGGAACAACACACATCACTTTCTGCCACACTCCTGGCTAGAAGGAGGCCTGGATTCATAGAATGCACCTTCACCATGCTCACAAGTGTGTACACATGTGCGTGTGCACGTACGTGCCCAGGCGTACAGAATCTTAAAATATCAAAGCTGGATAACTGAGAGGTCCTTGTCTTAAATGTTTGTGGTCAGTGTGTGCCAAGATCATCTTAAAGACCATGTTAAATACAGATTCTGGGACCTAGTCAAGCAGGTATGAGGAAACAGCATTTAAAACTGTCCCTAATTATTAGGTTAAGGGACCCACTGTACTGAATTGCTCAACTCCTCATTTTATAGATAGTAAAATTAGGGTCCAGTCACCCACATCCAAGGACACAGTTGGTGCTAAGGCCCGTTCAGACTCTGACAGGCCACTCCCAGACTTGTCCCCTGGAGCCTGTCCACAGTAGAGCATACGTGGTTCCCAATTGTTGACTGTCCCTATTCACCTGTCACCTGTAGTTGGTCTGTGGTACCAGATGAGGACATGCCCCTCCCCCAATCTCGGGGAATCCAGCAGCTGCCTTGAAAAGGGCCGAGTCTGGTAGTTACCCTGCAGCTGAGACCAGAGCCAATCCAGAACTGAATTTTGTTAATATTCATGGCAGTTGCTAACAGGAGCCAGGGACTTTCTGGTGTTTTTAATTTAGAGACTGAAATCTTGCAAAGTAATAATTGGGAGAAGTTTCAAAATGAATTTTCCTTCAACCCACTGACTGTGTACCTACCCAGTAGTTCAGGGTGCTTTTAAAACTGTACTATATGGAATTCTGTCAGGAGGCCTTGCTGGTGGGAGAGAACTTCTGTTCCCACCTCTGTTGGTGGAGACAGCAAGTGCCTGTGAGCTTGCATGTCACACATTTCATGTGTGTGTGTGTGTGTGTGTGTGTGTGTGTGTGTGTGTGTGTGAGCACTGGAATTTAAAGTTCTGTGACTCACAGACCTAATGAAGGAGGCTCAGTTTGCTCCCAGAATCTCCTCTGCAGATTGCTCTCCTTCCATCAATCTTCCTTTGTGAGCAAAACATAAAATTTGGAACAAAAAGTCCAAGTACAAAGGATTGCACTGATTTCTTTCTTATCCTTATTTGGAGGTTCTGAGTCTGAGCATGTATGTGGAAGTGGGGTCAAGGAGGGGTGGGTGAGCGAGGATGAGTGTGTAAGTGGGTGAAGGAGGGCTGGGTGAGCGAGGATGAGTGTGTAAGTGGGTGAAGGAGGGCTGGGTGAGCGAGGATGAGTGTGTAAGTGGAATGAAGGAGGAACAAGGTAAAGGATGACATAGTAGGAGGGAGAATGATGAACACAGCGTACTCCGAGCACCAGTGGCGGGTCCGTTTTCCAGGGGGACATCTGGCTTCCTAGACAAGCCACAGCATGGACTGTGTTATGTACAACACGAGAGTGAAGCCGAGTCCTGGGTGAACCACAGAGAGGTAATTAGAGGACCAGCTGAGGCCTGCTCTCCCTCAGCTGGGGTTAAGCAGTGCCACTGCACCTTCCAGGACCTGAATCTAGAGGTTGGAGTTATTCTTGACTCTCTGTGGTCAGGAAACTGCAGGAGTTAAGTCACCAAGCTTTGGTAGATTACCATACAGCAGCCAAACTCAGGTAGCCACCTGCTTTTGTTAATAACATTTTACTGGGACACAGTCACGCCCAATCGCTCGAATCTTGCTAGGTGTTACTTACTGTTTCTTTCATGTTGACGCTGAGCTGGCTGAGTTAAGCAGCTGCCGCAGACTGTGCCGCCCAAGTGTCTCATGTGTAGTCTTACACACATGACGGTCTCCATGTGTGTATAGTATGTCATGTGTAGTCTGACAGAAGTGTGATGGTCTCTTCTACATGGCCCCAGGTTGATCAGCTGCTGAACTAGGTAGCGGCCTAGGAAGAGGCATGACCCTGAGTCAGGGGCTCTCTTCAGCAGAGAGGAGCTCTGGGGTGGCAGAAGTCAAAGAAATGTTCACTGAATCACCCTGAGAAAGTTGGGCAGTAGGTGTCCTTCAGGGATGGAAACATGGGAGGTGCCCATAGATGTCTTCTATAGTGGCCAAAAATGGCTATTTCGGTTTTCTCATGAATTCTGTAATATATTTATGGACAATCTCTGACATCCACTTTCCACTGGATGGGATGATCTAGTTCCAAGATCTTCTTCACTTCTCCACTTGGGGTTTGTCTTAGTCAGGGTTTCTATTGCTGTGAAGAGACACCATGACCATAGCAACTCTTATAAAGGAAAACATTTAACTGGGGTTGACTTACAGTTCAGAGGTTTGGTACATTATTTATCCTTGTGGGAAGTGTGGTGGGACACAGGCAGACACGGTGCTGGAGAGGAGCTGAGAGTTCTACATCTGGATCTACAGGCAGCAGGAAGAGAGAGAGAGACACTGGGTTTGGCTTGAGCTTCTGAAACTTCAAAGTCCTCCCCTTAGTGAGACACTTCCACTAACAAGGCCATACCAGGTAATAGTGCTACTCCCTATGGATTTATGGGGGCCATTTTCATTCAAGCCACCAGAGTTCTTTGTTTGTTTTTCTTCCTGTGACTCTTTTTATGGCATTTCTATATGTTTTGCATATAAGATAACGTGTGGTTATCATACCATAGGATGAACCCCCCTCCCCCGCCTGTGATGACCACCCTAGAGTTGGCACATAGTCACTTCTGTGTTGTCCCTGTAGCCAGAGTAGTCAGGGGGCCTGCCTGCACCCTAAAAGGGGAGCCATAGGTGACGTCTCTTGGGACGATGGCACAGTAGAGCCATTGGTGACATCTCTTGGGACGATAGCAGGATCTAGGTGCAGAGGGAAAGGAATGAGATCCTGTCTAGCCATCTTTAGAAGACAGCAGTGGCTAGGATCACGCCAGAGCCAGCCACCCACAGGACAAGGGTTTGCTGTGTGCATACCTTTCCTGTTCCACTGTTTCTGATACTGTGTGGGTGGCTTGCCTGGTCCCATGGGGACAGAACACGTCGGGAACAGCTTTTGTCCCACCCTAATTCCAGAGAGCTGCTATTAAATATTCCAGCACTCTACCGCCACTGTGGGAGGAGTTTTAGTAGAGGCTAAGCAGGAAGAAAGGCATCAATATTTGCTAACCACAAAGGGCCTCCATGTGCCTGGGAACCTCGGGGCAACTTCATTTAAAAAGTGTGGTTGGCCCCCTTATTTATAGGAAAAGAACCAGAGTCCCCATGAGCCTGAGTGGCTCTGTAGGGTCCGAGTTAGGAACACCTTTCGTTTGTCATCCTGCCTTGTAAAGGCTGGGACTCCCGGGAGTGAGAGGTTGGGATCTGAAGAGAAAGGGCAGATTAGCAGGAGGGTGCAAGAGTTTCCTGGGGAGAGCCATTAGAAGGAGGGTGTTAGGAGAGCCATTGGGGGGGGGGGGGGGGGGGNCCGTGTAGTTATTTGGGAGCTGGCTGGTGGTCGTGATGGAAAACTCTACCTACACATTCAAAGGAAAAGGCTAAATATGTATTAGCTTGTCTACTGAACCAAACTGTACCAAATTGCCTGGGATCCTCGGGTCTTTCCCTGAGTCCCCGTGTCACCTTGAGCAAATTATTTCTTTATTTTTTCTAAATCTGAATCTAGCTTCATCTATAAAATGATGAGAATTGTGGAGCTAGTGTCCAGTGTGTTCAAAGAAACAATTAATATATATGTCTAACATCTTACACATATACATACTTATTACCTGTTAGCATTCTGGCACAGTTGACTCAGTGTGAACATGTCACAGAAGAAATTTTCATCATGCCTAGTCTTCAGGTAGGATGTCAAGGCCTCAGGGTTGTCAAGGAATCTGACACAGCACGTGAAGGTAACAAACTATCTGAATTCCATCTTGTGTGTGTGTGTGTGTGTGTGTGTGTGTGTGTATACATAGTTGTGTGTGTGTGGTCCATGCATGTGGATATGTGAATACACATGTGTGAGCATGCAGTTGGAAGCTAAAAGTCAATCTTTGCATTTTCCTCAGTCATTTTTTCTATCATTATTCGTTTTTGAAGTTTTGTGATTCATCGATTATTTTAAAATACAATGTTTTTTTTTTTTTTAATGAATTCTTTAAGAATTTCAGCCAGGCAGTGGTGACACATGCCTTTAATTCCAGCACTTTGGAGGCAGAGGCAGGTGGATCTTTGTGAGTTCAGGGCTAGTCTGGTCTACAGAGCAAGTTCCAGGACAGCCAGGGCTACACAGAGAAACTCTGTGGGAAGGAAAGGGAGAAAGAGAGAGAGAGAGAGAGAGAGAGAGAGAGAGAGAGAGAGAGAGAGAGAGAGAGAGAGAGAGAGCGCTTCAGGATGCAGGTCTAACTGAGAGGGAATTCTAACCTGGGGGCTGGAGAAATAGCTCAGTGGTTGAGTCCCGGCTTCTTTTCCGTAAATCGGGGTTCAATCCCAGCACCCACATGACTGCTCACAGTGTCTGTATCTCCAGTTCCAGAGGATTCCATGGCCTCCATGAACACAAGACATGCCTGTGGTGCACATAAGTACATACAAGCAAAACACTCATACACATAGAATAAGACAAATAAATCTTAGAGTTTATTTCTGAGAAAACTATCTGACCTGGGTGCCCTGAGTCTGGGTTATGCAATGTGAATGCCGTCTGTCTGGGTGGAGGGGGCGGAGCCATTTCCGTCATAGACAGTACAGAAGAGGCTGAAGGAGCAGACTGGCCCGTCTCCCTCTTTGTGTAGGGTCCTTTGTGGTTTCTTGTTTTCCCTGTCTTTTCCTCCTCCCTGTACTTCAACGATTCCTTCTCTAGCTGTTTCAATCCCAATAACTCACTGGGCATTGCATTTTGAATGGGGAGAAGTGGAGGAGTGTGGCCAAGGGCATTGTGGAGCCTAGAGTGAGGGGCTGAATATATCTCTCAGCGCTCCACTGGGGGATGCAGCCGGGAGAGGCAGGCACCTCACTGACAAGGTTCACACTCTGTTGACTCCAGCTGTCCTCTGGAGTCCCAGGCTGGGTCAACAGCCCTCCAGTGATGATGATAGAGGCTTGCTAAAGGAGCATGGGATAACCTCCCCACCCCCCAAGAAGTGGTTCCCAGTGTTTTCAATGCTCGTTAAAAGTGCCCAGTGGAAACCATCACACAGCAGGTCAGTGGAGCCTAGCTGTGCTAGCAGACAGCTTCTGATGTGGAGGCTGAGGAGGTGGGATGAGAAGCCTTCCTTCAGGATGAGGCCCATGTTCTCTAGCCTGTTTATACTGAATGGGTGTAGATTTGTTATTCACTCGCATGTGTGTGGGGTCCCGGCCTGCTGACCAATACAGACTATAGCTGTTATGTGCATAATCACATTTAATCACAATGTCGTGAATTGTTAAACTTGATAAAGATCACCTTACAAGGACTCTTGTTAAATGTCCCCTGTTGTTTTCTGTTAACTACCCCTGTGGGGTTTGGGAGGAATTGTTCTTCTTTTTACTAGATAGAAAAGTTTTGAGTTGTTACCATGAGCCTGGCACTGTGCTGTGGGTAGGGCAGCATACAGCAGGCTCTGCCTGCTGCCCTCAGTGGGTTTATTGTCTAGCGGGGTGAGGCAGTGACAGACTCAACAAATCTTCCGCTAGATGTACCTTGTGGTCTTTCATAAGTTCATTCTTAGCAACTAAAATATTTCTTGAAGTTATTAGTAAATTGTTTTTAATTGCATTTATAAACATGCACATATTCACTTATGTAGACCAAAGAAACAAATGTAGACCAAAGAAAATCCTTATGATACCATGTTGCAATCAATTTAAAATCAGTTGAAATACAGGTTAGAAATCTTCTGGTTACTTCTCTCACATACAGGATGAATTATTCTTTGAGTCCTAGACAAAGCTGGGTGTAGCTCCCCATCCCTGAACAGAGAGTTAAAAATTCTAATTTGAAATGTCATCGAAATGTAAAGAAATGCTAGAGGCTGGAGTGATAACTCAGTGAGTAAATGCTTGCTGAGCGTTCCTGAGGAGCCGAGTTCACATCCCTGGTACCCATGTAAAAGCTGTGTGTGGCCACTAGCTTCTGTAACCCCGTGCTGTGGGATAGAGACAGGCAGATCCCAGGGCCTTGCTGGTCAGCCACTCTAGCCAAAATAGGGAGCTCTGAGCTCAGAGAGCGGCATCTTAAAAAATAAGGTGAGCTGGGTGGTGGTGGCACACACCTTTAATCCCAGCACTCAGGAGGCAGAGGCAGGTGTATGTCTGTGAGTTCGAGGCCAGCCTGGTCAACAGAGTGAGTTCCAGAACAGAATCCAAAGCTGCACAGAGAAACCCTGTCTTGAAAAATAAAAATAAAAATAAAAAAATAAATAGACGAATAAGTAAATGAATGAATAAATAAACTAAAATAAATAGAATAAGGGGATTAAGAGGCTGAGGAAGGTATCGCCTCTGGCATCCACATGGGCCTACACCTATGTGGAAAGTGCACACACAGTATGCAGAGACCCCTATTCCTTTTTATTTCCCTACAGCCTCTCATTGCTCTGTCCCCACCTTGTGTGAATGTGGCACCTTAGTACCCATAGCTATTTCATCACATTTTCCTGAAATTGTGCCTGTAAGTTGCCAGTCACCCAAAAGAGAGAAGGAGCAGAAGATTTGGGAGGAGGATCTCTATTAACCCTGGCTCCTGGCTCTCAGTGTTGCAGGGGGTGAGCTGTTTGACTTCTTGGCTGAGAAAGAATCCCTGACTGAAGAGGAAGCAACGGAATTTCTCAAGCAGATTCTCAGTGGTGTCTACTACCTACACTCGCTTCAGATCGCCCACTTTGACCTGAAGGTAACACACACTGTGAGTGGAAGCCGGTGAAGCCGGTGGAAGCCGGTGAAGCCAGTGGATCCCTCTACCAGCTGTGGCCTTTGTGTCTTGCTGGCTAAGAGCAACTGAGGCTCCCGAGTAAAGATTTCCCCGACGTGGGTTTAACAGATGGAATTGTTTCTGTTAATCATTAACATATGAGGTCTTCCTAGGGCTGGGGTGTCTAAATCTTTGTTTTGTGGGGTAGAGGCTTAAGATCAATGGTCACAGTCAGGAATCCCTGGGAAGGAGCCAGAGGGGCTTCCTAACCAGGTGCTTCTGCAATGGCTGCTCTTGGACACTAGGCTACTTTCGGCTGGGTTGTCTGGTGCCCGGCACAGTTTTCATCCTCCTATGGCTGGACATTTGGTGGACAGTGTGTTTTCTCTTGATGCAAGCCTGGGGTCTGACCCTCCCCTCCACTGTCAAGCCAACCCAACCCCCAAAGTTTGCTGGTATAGCCAGTCTCTGACCGACTGGAGGCAGGGCTGTATGGGGGATGGGAAATGTGTGAGCTCCATTTCTAGCCGTTATGGAGTCTTAATCTTTTGGGGGGGGAAGGAAGACAGCCATGTCTGTGTCCCCAGTGTCCAACATCTGCTCGATGTCTTGTTTCTGACCTGGGGAGCTGGCAATGCCCATAAATAAGTGCCCCCTGGGCAGCTGTCAGGACCGGAGTGTAGATGACAGACACAGGATTTGCTTTTGTGGGAAAGACTCCGAGTTCTGCTCTTTCTCCTCAAACTGTCAAGAAGGATGGTGCACTCGTCATCCCACCTTAATAACAGACATTTTAGGTCTGCCTCCTGTTTCCTGCCTCCCCATCCTTACCACGGATTTTCAGGCCTCAAATTCTTGTCTCAGACCTACCTCCTGGAAACCCTGAGCCCCAAACCTGTTATTCCCAGTTCTCTTCTCATCTACATCCTTTTGGGTTTTTGTCTATTTTTTTTAAAGCGTGAAGAAGGACCATTTGACGCTCTTTACTCCTCTTTCTCGCTCCCTTTCAGCCAGAAAACATAATGCTTCTGGATAGAAACGTGCCCAAGCCTCGGATCAAGATCATCGACTTCGGCCTGGCCCATAAAATCGACTTTGGAAATGAATTCAAAAATATATTTGGGACACCAGAGTTCGTGGGTAAATTTTCTTTGCCCTTAGGTTCACTTATGTCTCATCCACATTCTGCTGGCAGAATCTCCCTGGCTTTCGGATCGTTTCTTGTCCATGTCTCTGTTTGTCACATGAGGGTAGACTCTGTTGGCTTGCAGCCTTCCCAAGCTAATGAGTCTTTATTTTCTCGTAGCTCCAGAGATTGTCAACTATGAGCCCCTTGGTCTCGAGGCAGACATGTGGTAAGGAGAATGTCCTTGGTGTTGGTGTCTTTCTGATCTCTTTGGCTGTTCTCCTAACCTGGCTTTTTTTTTTTGTTTCTGTGTGCAGGAGCATCGGAGTAATAACCTACATTCTGTAAGTATCGAGTCTACAACTCATGTATTCTTCCCTTGTCTCTGAACCACAACTGTCAACCAGATAGATCATGTAGGCCCTTTCAGCTCATGCATGTTCTCCTTTAAGCATCTTCATTCCAAACCTTTAAAAAGGGGGTTTATTTTATGCTATTTGGGTTTATTCTTCCTCAATCAAGATGAATTGCCAGAGATTGTAGCATAATCATGGTGAGGAATTCTAGCTGTCTATCCACCGAGAAAATAGGAAGAAGAGTTTTATTTTAAACTACATACTGGTTCAAATGACCGTGTGCAGGGGTGTGTTTGTGTGTGATGTAAATACCACATAGTGTGTGTGTGTCTGTTGTACTTGTTAGTGTGAGTGTACACAGGTCCGAATGATTGCTCTGCATGCCACTTTTTATTTTTTAGATAGGGTTTCTTTATGAACCTTAAGCTCATTGATTTGGTTACAGTGGCTAGCCAGCGAGCTTTAGGGCTCTACTCTGTCACCCATTGCTAGGGGTACAGTCACATGCCACTGTGCCCGGCTTTCTTCGTGGATTCTAGAGGTCCAAATGCAGCAGGCACCTTTTAACAGCGGAGCCATCTCTCTAGCCCCAGATGAACCTTTTAGCAGGACGGCTTTGCATGAAGTTAGTACTTTTGTTCATAGCGATGTGTGGTTGACTCTGAAGTGACTAATCCCGCATCAGGTTCCAGTCCTGTTTGGCATTTCCCACACGAGACTCAGAAGAAGCAGTGAGTCCACATGAGTGGTCATTAATGTTCTGCTAATTCCCTGCTTTATTCTGAACAGCCTAAGTGGGGCCTCGCCATTTCTTGGAGACACCAAGCAAGAAACATTAGCGAACGTATCTGCTGTCAACTACGAATTTGAGGAGGAATTCTTCCGTAATACCAGTGCCCTTGCCAAAGATTTCATCAGGAGACTGCTGGTCAAGGATCCAAAGTGAGTGTCCCTTCTTCCTGTAAGGCTGGGACTGGAAACAGCAGGTGTTCTGTGTGTGGCCACCTTTGTCAGACCCTCACTGTTCTACCTGCTAAAGGAAGAAGGCCCCAGAAGGAAGTGCAGCAGAAGGTGCAGTTAGTCTGCCTGCTTGCTGGCTCCGTCCCTGCACAGAGGACGAGTCAGTAGCTAAGCTGGCGACCTGCACGGTTGCTCTCGGGGCCCCAAACTGCATTTTCCAGAGTGTCTGCTTGGTGGACTGGGCCAGCATGGAGATAACCTTAGCCCTGTCTCAATGTCATGAGAATTTTCTTCTTCTTCCTTTTTTCCCCAAAGGAAAAGGATGACAATCCAGGACAGTTTGCAGCACCCCTGGATCAAGGCGAGTTGCTTCTTACGTTTGGGGTTCTCATCATTTCTCAGGGATCGGTGTGAGCACCTGTGGGTCGTGCTGGAGTGTGAACTGACTACTGGTCCCATAATTGTAAAACAGCGTGGTAGACAGCAGTGTGTCCCAGTGATTACAGAGGGAGAAAAATGAGCTGTTCAGAGCAGGAAGAAGTCACATCAGTTGAGCAGACGTGTTTGGTGTAACCTATGGAATTACAGTACAAGCAGCATTTTAAAGCTTGAATTATTTTCTATCATATAGCTGTTTCAAATCTCAGGATCTTTTGAAAACTCTGAAGGTCTGTGGACACCACACCCTGCTTCCACACAGCAGTAGGGGAAGCTGTCCTTTCTTTGGACCCTTGACCCTGAAACATGACACTTTTACATTGCTGACCTATTGGCACTTGGGCAAACAAAACTGAATTTGCTTCAGCCTGACATAAGAGGAACTGAGGTTGGCAAATGTGTAGCTTTCTGTCCTTGTGGCAGAGCGCCTGGGAAAAGGCCTTTGTTCAGAAGGACAGGCTGGTTTGGGTCAGTTTTAGAGTGGTGGACAGTGGGCATAGCCATTGAGGCCTCTAGCAAGATGGTTCATTACGGCAGAGAGAATGTGGTGGGTGGAGACGCTGACCACAGAGTAGCCAGGCAGGATGGTGGGGTGAAGGGGCAGTGGTCCTGGTAGGTTCCTTCAAGGACTCACCTTCTTTCCAGTGGCCTCCACCACTGCAAAGTTTCTCTCCTGCCCAGGAGTTGCACAAGCAGGCCACTAAGCCGTTAGAATAAGAGGCATCGGGAACATTTAAGATCCGATCGATAATAAAGGTATCTAGTAGTTGAAAACAAACCCACAGGCCTCATCAGTGGGGATTATGGAAGGCCTGGGCTCTCGCTCTCCCACTTGGGTAGAGCCTGTGCCTACGTGTGTCTGCTGAGGAAGATGCAGTGAACTTGTCTGAGTGCCCATAGGATGGGCCAAATGCGCAGACCTCTAGGGTCCCTCCCAACTTGACACCACTTAGTAAGAAAGACTCACAAAAGGCCTCTCCACAAATCTTGCCATTCCCAAACTGTCACCGTGGAAGATTGTCTCTGAGTTTGGTTACAAGCTTGCCTTCTGTTCTAGACGCCCTTTCTATGTCCTATACAAAATACTGAGTCATTAAGAGTTAGCTGGCAGAGCCTAGTTCTTCCCTAGATGGTTTTCTTTTTTGGGAGGGTCTCAAGTATGCTTGTCTAGCTTCAATTTTGGATACAGGCAAGGATGACCGTGAATGTCTGACCCTTCTGCCTCCCCCTCCTGAGGGCTGAGACTGCAGGCATGAACCACCCTGCTTGGTTTATGAGGTGCCAGGGATCAAACCCAGAGCTTGAATGCTAGGAAGTCTCTGCACGTGCTGAGCTGCATCCCATCCTAGCTCGTGGATCTTGAATGCTGTTCTCCACTCTGTATGTTATTTTAGAATAGTGAGTGTGTAAGCCTTTCAGAGTAGTGAGGGGTCTTAAAGCATTACCATTTAACCCGTTTCTGTAATTAGCTTTCATTATTTTTTTTATTTTGAATTTTCATTTTAGCCTAAAGATACACAACAAGCTCTTAGTCGAAAAGCCTCAGCAGTAAACATGGAGAAATTCAAGAAGTTTGCAGCTCGGAAGAAATGGAAAGTAAGACTCTACGATGCGGAGGCATCAAACTCTGTTTTCTTCTGTCTGGTCAGGGCTTACTCTTCTCATCCTGGGATCGGTAACTGCCTTTATTTAACAAGAGGCTGGTCTGCAAACTTCTGTGCTCTTATTAGTGACTTTCAAAGACAAGCACAAACCATATTTCAGGGCTATTTAGCTTATCCTTTGAAATGAAATTTTGCACGCTCTTTTTCTCAGATTATCCCCAAGGCAGATTTTGAAATCAGTACAATAAAGTTACAGTGAACGGTTTTCCAACTGTAACAAATCACATTCTAAATAAACCAGTTCTTCCTGGTGAGCAGCAAGGCCTAAAGCTTGTATCAGAAACCCGCCCTCCTCCTCGTGGGCTTGTAGGGGGACCCAGAATGGGGTATAAGCCCAGGCATTATGGCCTCTCCTTCTCCCCTGTGGTGCCTTCCCTGTGACCTAGGTGGGATGCTGGTTCAGGCATCTTTGAAGCAATCAAAATTCTAGGATCAGAAGGTGATGGTGTGGCTTCCAGTGTCCAAGATTCGGTCAACTCTGGAGGGAGCAAGCCCCTGTCCTCCCTGGATGGTCTAGTGCTGTACCTCAGTTTTATACCTAGACTGCCAACAAGGCTTAGAACTTATGTCTCGGTCTCTCTCCCCCTTCTTCCTCTTTTTCTCCCTCTCTCTTCTTCTCTCCTTCCCTCGTGTTTCTTAATTTCCCTGTGGCTTCCTTCAGCCTTTGAGGATATGGAGGAGGTTGTACTGCAGACCAGTGCATCTATCTCCCATCTGTGCGTGCTGATAGTCACATGACCTCCTTTAGCTGACTTGGCCCAGAGAGCTCAGAGCAAGGCCCTTGCATCCCATGCTGGACCCAGGAAGATCCCACAGGGTTTTGTTGGGGTTTAGAAAACAAGGCACAGAGAGAGAGATGGGATATGAGGCACCCACTTCGGAGGTCGTAGTGAATGCACAGAGTCTCTCTGTCTTGCTGTCTGAGCACATGACCTTTAGAATACATCCTTAAGCAAATAGCCCAGCCTGCCATGGAGTGCCCATCCCTGGAGGCCTTTTGGCAGTGAACATGTTCTCTGTGCCTTCTTCCTAAGTTCTCTTTCCTCCGCCCCTTGACTTATTATGTTTATTTTGTTTTTAGCAATCTGTTCGCTTGATATCACTGTGCCAAAGATTATCCCGGTCATTTTTGTCCAGAAGTAACATGAGCGTGGCCAGAAGCGATGATACTCTGGTAAGCAATCCTGTTTGCCTTGGCCAGCTTTTTTCACGACTGTGTTTGGATTGTTTACACTGTTCTGTTTGTTCATCAGTACAGAAAGCCCACGTCATGGAAATAGCAGACTCACACTTACTCCTGAGGTGGGCTGACTCTGTGCCCTGTCCTGCTCTCTTCTTTGATTTTCATTTAGTTGACTTGGCCTTGTCTTAGCTGCCATCCCTACTGTTTCCAATACTCCTCCTCCCGTAAACACTTGTGTACACGGACATACCACATACACAAAGCATGCATGTGTGTGTACACACATGTGCACACACATGCGCGCACACACACACACACACACACACACACACACACACGGAAGAGGATAACTAGTGGAAGAAGAACGAGCTTACACTAATTCTCATGAATGAGCATAGGAACTCTGCCACCAATCAGAGAATACAGAGTCACGGTGACACAGAAAGACAGAGAGCCTTCACTTCCTTCCCCCACCAACACCAAGGATAGCACAGTGCCTGTCTCGTGGTAGACCAGAAGGCCATATTCACTTCGTTTATTGATGTTGTCTTGACTTTTTGCCCAAAGTCCTTGCTAATGGCACCACAATTTTCCCCATGTCTAAACTGAAACCCAATCACTGATGAGCTCTTCAGATACAGCCAGACATCTCTCACTTCAGTGAGACTTTCTCCGGCCACTCACACACTGGGGCTTTGTTCGCTGAAGTGAAGGGGACTCCAGGAAAGGCAGACACAATGGTTCTGTGGGAACCACCATGGCCTGTAACCCAATAGTCGGTGTTTCCTGGACAGAGCTAGGAACTCCTAGGGCGATGATCACATGGCAGCAGACACCAGCTCTTCTTTTCTACTGATGCTACGCTGTGCACTAGTGCTTCACCTTTAGTCTACAACTGTAGAGTGAGATGAGAAGGAATGTGTGGACACAGGCACGACACACGCACACACACACACACACGCACGCACGCACGCACGCACGCACGCACGCACGCACACGAAGGAAAGCCAGAGAGGAGGAAGTTATGAAGGCGGGGAAGGAAGACCACTTTGGAAGGACTTGAGGGTGTTAGTGGAGCCAGGGAAAAATGGGAATGTGGGTCTGGCTGGGGGATGCTGTAGTGGGGATGACTGAAGCTCATGAATCAGCGTTCTTAGCAGTCCTGCATCATGTGAAAGCTAGGGTAGGAGCCCTAGGAGAGATCTCACCTGCTCTGTCTTCTGCCGAATGTGGGGAGCTGTAGGCTGTCTTCTGTTGATTGTGGGGGGCTGTAGGCTGTCTTCTGCCAACTGTGGGGGGCTGTAGGCTGTCTTCTGCTGATTGTGGGGGGCTGTAGGCTGTCTTCTGCCAACTGGGGGGCTGTAGGCTGTCTTCTGCCGACTGTGGGGGGCTGTAGGCTGTCTTCTGCCGACTGTGGGGGGCTGTAGGCTGTCTTCTGCTGATTGTGGGGGGCTGTAGGCTGTCTTCTGCTGATGACTGTGCGGGGCTGCAGGCTGTCTGCATGCATGTGGGCACATACAAACACCACACATACAGATGCATACATACACACACACGTGCATGCACACACATGCTCATGCTCACACATGCATTTTTATTGAGCATTAAGAGGATTTTACCTTCCTATATTTCAGACCTAGAGAAAGAAGACATTCAAATGACAAAAAGAAAAATAGAAAAAAAAAGAAAGAGAGAGAAAAGAGCAAAATGATAATTCTGTAACTGGAAAATTTAGCAAATGATATTGTCTTCTTTAAAGAAACTATGGATTTCCTTGGTTCTATGGTTTTTTTCCTTCCTCATCTAGCAGGAGAGGCTGTCTCAGAGGAACCTCTCACAGTGTTTTCTGGTAACTCTGTTTTGACAGATTCCAAAGATAAAGAGAGGGTCATCAGTTGGTATCCTTGTCCAAAATCAGAGCCTTAGAAACAGTTCATTCTCGGTTACAATGCAGGTGCTAAGCAGTAACTGGTAATGGTTAGCAGCATGAAAGGGCAGAAGTTCACTCCCCAGCTCCCTTTGTGACCGTGCATTGGGGATTAAGTGGCCGGCTCTTCTTCTTAGAATGCCCCTATGGCAAACAAACCAGGGTTCACGCGCTGTGTTGATGAGGATCCTGGCCAGCATGCGACTCTTTCCCTCCTCATGTCTCTCAGGACGAGGAAGACTCCTTTGTGATGAAAGCCATCATCCATGCCATCAATGACGACAACGTCCCAGGCCTGCAGCACCTTCTGGGCTCGCTGTCCAGCTATGACGTTAACCAGCCCAACAAGGTCCGTCCCTCTTCTGCGGAGGTGCCAGAGGCTTGCATCACAGACTGTGCACCCAGAAGTCCAAGTTGGGAGGGACCCCGGTTACTTCTCCAACTCCACCCTGCGAATGGAGCCTCCATTCTGTGGGGAAAATCCTTTCTGTCTAGAGTGATTTGAGTTGCAAATAAGGATGTTTTGCATTGAGGGCCTTCCTTTACACCCCTGTTCCTGCACCCTTGAATCCTGTCTCTTTTACAAATGGTAGCACCATCCTTGAGTTTACATCTGAAAAAGGAGGTGCTTTTGGTCCTTCCCTTCCTGTCCCTCGATCTGGGGCAGAGTGTGGACACAGCAGGCAGAGGATATTGGTGACTCCATGGGCTTTCCCCTTCCTACCCAACCTGAAAAACAGAGAGTAGCTTCCTCTTCTCTTCCAGCATGGGACACCTCCATTACTGATTGCTGCCGGCTGTGGGAATATCCAGATGCTGCAGTTACTCATCAAACGAGGCTCAAGGATCGATGTCCAGGATAAGGTCATAATTCTGTGTTATTAAAAACAATTCTTATCATGGGTTCCCCGCTGTCTTCCTAATCATAGGAGCAGTAAGTGGGAGAGCGTGTCTACTTTTGTGATCTCCTATATGGCGCTGCATAGAGAGCCTAGCGCAGGCTGACAAGTCCTGGGGAAAGGTGCTCACATTTCCCCCTGCAGGCTCTGCCCCTTTCTCGTGCCTTATGCTTTGCAGATCACGTTTACTCAGCAGTGTTTCCAGTCATACCTGGAAAAGTGTTCACTGTGTAGTTAATGTAATCAGAAATTCACTAGCCTGCGTGTGTATCACGTATCTGGATATGGACGCACATCCTGTGTAAACAGCGTTGTAAAGGCAGACGTAATTCAGTGACAGCTGATGATCACGACCACGGAGCTCTCATAAGCTGCCATAAAAACTCTAGTTTCCCCGCACAGCCATGAGCTCCATCCCTGATCTGACCAAAGGCGGACCGAGAGTGTCTGTGGGAGGGGGCAATAAATTGCAGAATGTGTTTCCTCTCACTGTTCTCTAGATGCTGAAGCATAACGACCGTTCCCATGGTGTTTCAGCTGTATCAGGTGTTAGGAGTAGGTCAGAGATGATTAGGGTGCGTTGGAAGATGTGCCAGTTCTGTGCAAGATGCATCATTTTGCAGAAGCGACTTGCACACCCATGAATTTTTTCTTTCGGTACCTGTGTGGAGGATTGGATTGGAATCAGTCCCCTCTGGATACCGAGGGTACTGTTAGGAAACCTAGCTAGAGGTTGGTATTGAAAAGGCTTCAAAAAAGAAAACAAAGTTTTGTTTTTACTTTGAAAAGTTGCAAAGATAACACAGAGACCCTCTTTCAGCTTTCCAATGAGCCTCCCCTGCTGCTAATATGGTACATGACCATGGTATAATTACCAAAGCCTTGAAACCTAGTGGGGTTTTGTACCTCTGGGAAGGGGTTCCGCTGGGATTTGTTACCCCACAAGAAGGGAAGCCCTGCAATTCTAAAGGGTGCATGGTCCAGGAGTTCTAGATGTGACTCTGCATTGGTTTCCCTGCAGGGAGGATCCAATGCCATCTACTGGGCCTCTCGGCATGGTCACGTGGATACTCTGAAATTTCTCAATGAGAACAAATGCCCTTTGGATGTTAAGGACAAGGTAAAACCGTGCATCTTAAGAGAAACAAGAGGAATTGGGCTGCATTGAGTGTTGGCCTGCTTGGTACACCAGAACCCAAAGATAAAGATTGAGGAGCACATTCTCCAGCAGGGGATTTAAAGTTAAAGGCTTTTTTTTTTTTTTTTTTTTTTTTTTTTTTTTTTTTTTTTGTTCTTTTGACTGTGTCTTGGCCTAATAGTTAATTCTGAGTTTCTACCTTAGATGCTTCTAACTATTGTTAGGCTTTTGGGGAAACAAAGTATTTAGGGTTGTATGTTGGAGCAAAGTTCACCTCCTGTCAGCAAGGAAGGAGGGAGACAGAGACAAAGAGACAGAGACATCCTCAATGTCTCCTTTATTGTAACCTAACTTCCATTAGCCCCCACCTCCTAAAGTTCCATCACTCAAAGCCTGGAGGACCAAGATTTTTGCACACGGCCTTCTATGAGTGACTAAGATCTGGACAGCAGCAAAGGAATCCATCACTGCAGGTTGCTGCCAGTTGACAGTAATGTTTTCTGTAGTTAGGGTAGCGTGACCCTGGCAGGTGCAGACACAAGCAAAGCATCATAAGTTATATTTGTTATTCACAGAAATATACCAGGAGCAAATGGCTGTGTTCTCTAAAATCACAAAATCTAAAACCTAGAATGCAAGAAATGAGTCTCTGAGCACAAATAAGGCAATGAAAGGAGAAAGTAGTTAATAATTTAATTAAAAAGCTACACATTAGGGGAGGGGGAGGGAAATGGGAGGCAGTGGCAGGGAAGAGACAGAAATCTTTAATAAATAAATAAAAATAAAAAAAGCTACACATTTAAATAATTGCAGAATGATCAGCCTGACCTTAAAGGGGTTTGTGCATGTGTACAAGAGTGGGGGGAGGGAGAGTCTTAGTTTCAAGTTGAGCCGCTGGAATCATCTGTCCACAAAGGAGGTAAAACATAGCGCTCACGGTAACGGGAACATAGTCTCACCGAGTTATTTTTAGTGACAAGATGAACCAGGTCTGAGTGTGCAGCCCTTGCTGCCTAGGGGCCGCCTGACCCCAGGTCCTGCCCTTCATCTCTGGGGTCTCTTGAGCGGTTCTGAGTTCTGGTCTTCTTTTGCAGTCTGGAGAAACAGCCCTTCACGTGGCAGCCCGATACGGACACGCGGATGTGGTGCAGCTTCTCTGCAGCTTCGGTTCTAACCCTGACTTCCAGGACAAGGTAGGTCAGTCTCCTGCCATCCACGGCACAGCACCCTGCACCCAGCTCCCCGTCTAACTTCTTCATGCACCTGTTCTAATCCCCGGGACAGCCCGATATCAGTATCCTTGCTTTATAGGGACGGAAATCACACAGCAAGTTCCACAGCCCGCTCAAGTTGTCTGTGGTGGGACCAGGGATTGAACCCTGCCAAGTCTGGGTTTCAGAGTTCTGTTTGTAAGCACTCTGTCTCACGGAACCTTGTAGACAGATGTGTTTGATAACGCTGATGGAAGTGCAAACCTTCCACCACCCCCACACATGCCCAAGCTTTGAGGCCAGTGCTTCCTGGGCTAGTTACAGAGATGTCATCATGATAGCTACCTCACAGAATGCTCCCCTGAGCCATCCTGGAGTCAGGTACCTGGCAAAAATCAAAGCCCTGAAATTGCTGGGACTCCTGCTCAGAGGAGAGCTTTCCTGTTAGTTTCAGAGACAAATAAAGAAAAGCAGCTTCGCCAGAAGGTATTCTGAGCTCACCCACGCAAAGGTCTTGCTCTTCAGGGACCTCTAATATGCTGAGAAAGCCAAGTTCACTTAGCACTCCTGCCGAGGGGACAGACTGACCAGGAAGAGCCCTGGGTCTGCCTCTTAACGGCAGCGGCTCCTGCTGGTGTCGTTAACTCAGGTTAATTTTTTGCCCCATTGACTGCAGTCTCTGTCCTCCGTGGTCTTGATGTTGCTGCCATCTGCATTTCCCTTCTCTGTACCCATGTCCTTGAGCAGGAAGAAGAAACCCCCCTGCACTGCGCTGCCTGGCATGGCTATTACTCCGTGGCCAAAGCCCTCTGTGAAGTTGGCTGTAATGTGAATATCAAGAACCGCGAGGGAGAAACCCCGCTGCTGACAGCTTCCGCCAGGGGCTATCATGACATCGTGGAGTGTCTGGTTGGACATGGAGCTGACCTGAATGCCTCTGACAAGGTACATGGGGGGAACTGCGTGGCACTCACTGTGATCTGATGGGGTGGAGGGACCAAGACACTTGCCTACTTGAACTTAGTATACTGTGATTTCGTTTCTTTGATTACAAAAATTTCTGGAATTTTCTAGAATCTTCTTTTTAATATGTAACTAAACTTATGGCTTGAGCAAGCCAGTTTGGCCACTGTTTCAGTCTTTTTAACTTTGGTTAACTTTGGTTAACTGTGCAACAGGGACCACATTGTCAAATTCTAGATACATGTTGAAATGGGTGTTTATTTTGCCACTTACTCTTTTGTAAAAAGGCAATAAACCACTATTATTTGTTTTACAATTTCACTTCTAGACCAGCTGGTCTCTTTTTACCTAAGCAAATTCAACACAATCTATTTGAACTTGAACTTAAACAGATACAGTAACAGTACTGTATACAGTTAGACTGAGGGTCTTATAGTTCATGTAGCAATTGTTTTTTAGGGGCAGTGCCTTGGTACAGTCTCAGTTGGACACAGCTGTGTCCCCAGGGGACTTTATAGAAATATCTGGAGACATATTTTCATTACCAAGCCTGGGCTGGGTATTTGCTACTGGAATCTGTTAGATGGAGCTAGTGTTTCTTCTAGACAATCAAAAGTCCCAATGCCAAGAGTGCTGAGTGGAGAAACTCAGGCAGACACAATAGAGATGGGGCCCCAAGCTCTGTTTCTCAACAGTGTTCAGCACGTCCATTCCCCAGGGATTCTGTACTATTTCCCAGGGATCCTGTACCGGGGTGCTATTAATTCCCTGGCCGGGTTCTTGCATCTGCTTTCTGAGCATTCAACAGCCCTGGGGGAAATTATTTCTCTCTCTTTCTCTCTCTCTCTATCTCTATCTCTCTATCTCCCGAGGCAAAAGCTTTTGGAGCCTGTCCCGGAACTAGCTCTTGTAGACCAGGCTGGCCTCGAACTCCCAAAGAGCCGCCTGCCTCTGCCTCCCGAGTGCTGGTATTACGTGTGCCACCACTAGTGGTGTTTCTCACATCTGCTCACAAGGGCGATTGGCACACTACTAGTTACAGCCTACCAATGCTGGGACAGGCGCAGAATCTTGCTGTCTGTCCTTCTCTCTGAGCCTAAATGAATCGGCAGGTGTTCCGCTCAGCTTCAGTTATGCAGAGTGAAATGGATGAAGCCCCGCTTTCCAGGGTCCAGGCAATGACTCTGAAGTTCTCTTGTGTTTGAAGCCACCCTGTTTCCAGCTAAGCCTCACACAGGGGAGAGAGAGGGCCGAGGGTGGAAACCAGAGCACTCACGGGCTTGGGCTTGGTTCTAGGATGGACACATTGCCCTTCATCTCGCGGTGAGGCGCTGTCAGATGGAGGTCATCAAGACCCTCCTCGGTCATGGGTGCTTCGTGGATTTCCAAGACAGGCACGGCAACACGCCCCTGCACGTGGCCTGCAAAGACGGTAGCGCACCTATCGTGATGGCCCTCTGCGAAGCCAGCTGCAATCTGGACATCTCAAACAAGGTACTTGCAGAGGGTGGGATCCCCAGATTCCCACCGGCTGCCGGGTTCTTGCCAAGTTTATAATATTTTCTTGTCATAGCTGAGGATGATGGTCGCTAGGGGACAGTGCCGTTGTGAGCCGTGTGACTGTTGAGTAGTAACAGAAAATTGGGACCTTAACATACACTTCTCGCCTATCCTGGCCTCCCACTTTTGTGTTTGTAAAATGAATGGATGTGCGTGTTTGTGTGTGTGTGTGCATGTGTTTATGTGTGTGTGTGAACCTGTGCATGTGTACACATAGACATGTGCTTGTTTTTCCAAGAAGAGTTGAAACTCATGGTATAAACAAAGGCCGGTTTCCAATACACACCGTCCTCAGTAAATACTTTCGACACTGTGTTCTGATCAAGGTTCCGGGTGCACTGTCTTCCTTGTCTCTGATGAGTTGTCTGTCGGCAAAAATTCCAAATACAGTTGTGTATGTGTGCATGCATACGCACTATGCAAATTTGGTAAAACCAAGGGAATACTGTCAACCTATAAGTAATAAAGGGGGCTGGAGAGATGGCTCAGTGGTTAAGAGCACCTTTCAAAGGTCCTGAGTTCAATTCCCAGCAACCACATTGTAATGGATCGAAGAATGTGATCATGTGTTCGTCAGTTCAGTTGTTCGTCTCCTAGGTGTGAGCTGGGAGGGAAATGCCCCAGTGTGTTTGTTCATGGAGAGTGCAGAGCAGGAGGCCATGGGGAAGAGGCCCAGTGGCACTGAGGGTTTGAGCCACACCCCTCCTATATCAAACACTTGAAATGACAATGTATTGACCCATATAAAAATTAACACCGTGCAAGCAAATATTCCCAAGATCCTACTGTTCACGTACTCCGTACTGTCTCGCTGATTTTTATTCATTACTCCTGCAGAGCAAACGATTTTGTAATTTCACTGTTGTGTTTGCGGAATCTCTTAGCCCCCAAACTTAGCATCCTCTGAGAAAGACCAAACACCTGTGGAGAGGAATCCCCTCTCTTACTCCGTGCATGCTCACAGTCACCAGGGTGCATGGTTGCTGAGTCTCCGTGCATGCTCAGTCACCAGGGTGCATGGTTGCTGAGTCTTGCATTGCTGCCCCTGTGGATGGAGTAGGAAGGGTGCTTCCCTCTCCCCCATTTCACAAGATTATTTTTGAGATGAAACATTAAAAAAAATATTACTTTATGTATTTGGGTATTTTGTCTGCTTATATTATTGTGCACCACATGTGTGCCTGGTGCCCACTGGGGTCAGAGAGGCTGTTGGATCCCCTGAACTGGAGTTAAGGATGGTTGTGAGCTACTGTGTGGGTGCTAGATCCTCCGGAAGAAGAGCTAGTTCGCTTAACTGTAAACTACCTCTCCAACCCCTCTTTTCAAGACCTTTATTTCTCAGCGTAGAGGCCGATAACTCCTCAGAGCAGACCTGCAAAGACAAGTGTCCCCGAGAGGACAGCCGGCATCTAATACACCTACTCTGAGTTCCTTGGAGAAGATATTCACCCATATCCTTCAAACCTGAAGATAGCCGCTGTTATCCCTGGGGCTCCACTGCAGCGCCCCAAGGTGCACGACACGCGGTTTGAGAACCACAGGCATAAAAGCCGTGATAGGCATGGCCTCAAAGCGTCACCTCCTTAGAGTCCCCTCCACAGCCCTTCTCCTTTTGCCTCCCCAGCTCTCTGGATCTGAACTGTATGATGCAGGCACACATGGATGTCTGGGCACTCGCGCTCCTGCCTCTTGCCTTGCTCTCTGGCAACACAGCAGGGAACTTGGTTACCCTGTGGCTAGCCTCCTCATTTGTCCTTTGAAGGTGTATTTGAAGCTAGTCTTTCAACTTCAGAGTACCTGAAAATGTTCTGCCTGGCAGGCTTGCCTGAGTGGGAGCCAGAACCTCCTCTTTAGTTCTGGTGGGCCCAGGCCCCCAATGACAGTGGCTGTGAGCTATGGGCTTTTGCAGGCAACAGCCAGGAGAAAGCCTTTGGTATTTTCTTTTTCCTCTTCCCAGTATGGACGAACTCCTCTCCACCTGGCAGCCAACAACGGGATCCTGGACGTGGTCCGCTACCTCTGTCTGATGGGCGCCAACGTGGAGGCTCTGACCTCGGTGAGTACCAGGCAGGTGCGGGTGTTTGGCTGCGGAGAGCCATGGAAACTTCTCATGCCTCAAGGGCACGGGGAGAAAGGTATTGCCTGGCAACTGCATTCTAAAGCAGACAGGTTGCTATTAAGCTTTAACTCTCGGCTGCAGTTACATAAACATTTGCCCACACAGACCCAGTTTAATATCTAGTTAATGTTTCATCCTGTTCTCATCTCGCCAGCCCCCTCCGCCAGCGGCCCGCTGGCTCGCGCTGGCCTTTTGTTTACCGTGTTACACAACCCAACCGTGCTGCTTAACTCTCTATTCCGTGTACGGATTTCTCTTTCATAAGTGCTTCCCGTTGGCCCCAGGGCACAGGAGGCCTGGTGCCTGTGGGAGGAGCTGGATCCCCTGTGTGACCCTGGGGGTCATGAGCGGCTGAAAGGCAAAGGGCAGGTGTCTACAGTTTAGTGTCTGCCTTGCTGCTGGGCCTGAACATTATTTTTAAGCCAGACACAGTCCTTTCCTCTCGCTTCTCGCTTCAGGCTCAGTACACCAACGGCTTTGCATTTCCCAAAATACCAGAGATAAGAGTTTGGCCAACAAGATGAGGTGGCCGTTCAGTTGTGGCCATGAACTATTGCTCAAGTTGCTGCTGGCCCAACATTGGGTTGACTGTGTGGGGAGGTCTTGACCTTCACAGACCTTAGCTTTGCTGGCAGTCAGTTGTGAAGGCGATCACGTGGCATTTGATGTGGCAGCCCACCTGAGCGCAGCTCTGGTTCCCCGAGATCGTCAAGGTCTTAACCGAGCAGCCCACGGTGAACCACATTCATCTGCTGCTTGTTTCCAGATGACGTTTCCCTGGGGCAGAGCCGCTCTCTTCATTCACCTGTTGTCTTTGTGCGTGCTGGAGAGCCCCAGACACCTGGCGTGATCTGCAGAGTCTGTGTGGAGGTCTTTGCTGTGCCAGCCACTTCAGGACCGAACAGTTCTGTTCTCTGCAGAGCTGGGCTCTCTTTGGCACAGACGTTAGCAATGCCCTGTGTGGGATGGGCATGCTTCTCAGGGTATTTCTTTACCCCTGCCGTACAAGGACCTGAGCTGCCCTCATTCCTCTGTCAACCCAGTCTTTACCTATGGGTTAGTGATCCTGCCATAAAGCATCTCATGCATGCTTAAAAGGAAAAAAAAAATATTTCTTCGACTCAGATGATGCCTCATAGGAAAAACAGAAACAAGGGTGATTTGAAATGCTATCAGCTGTTGGAGCCAGAAATGTGTGTGGCCTCCGGTCTCTTTGTGTTCCTCTGTGAGCCCCTGGTTCTCTCCATTCACGCTTCTCTGTGGTGTCTGTCTCCTTTGCTCCCCACCACCATCCTGCCAGGCCACCTTCTCCTCTGGTCCCTGTCTCTTCCAGCTTCTAGAGGGGCTCTTCGGGGTTTCCTGTCCACACCTTATAGCTCCTCGCTTAGCCTCACCATTTACTCAGACAGACATAGGGAAACTTCTAGAACATAAGAGAGGGATGCTGATCAGAGAGTCTTAACAGCCGATCTGGAGTCACTGGGTGAGGCAAGAGTCGGGTCCTGGGAAATTGGTGGAGCTGACCCTTCTGCAGGAGCTGGACATGGAGGATAGCCAGCCACTGAGTGATTTTGAAGTTATTAGAGGCTCCAGAAAAGCACCAGATACAGAGTCTTGAGCTTGTAAGGATTCCGGGGACCATGCAGCACTGAGAGCCTCCCATGGCACCTGGTGCTCTAGCCAGGGGAAGACAGGTTTCTTCCTCTTAGAGCAATGTTGCCTTTGTGTGAGGAGTGGGGTGGCCGAGTGCTGAGGACCTCCGCCAAAAACGAAGCCCAGACTTTGCTATTGTTTCAGATTCTCTAGCAGCTCCTCTAAAAACAACAGATGTAGCAAATTTCAGTAGAGCATGCAGAATACCATCTCAACAGTGTTTTAAGATTGTTAATGTCTTTCCTGTTCTCTCACCTGTACCAAGTATTTAGTGCCTTGCGTGTTCTGCGCTGACATCCATTTTTTTCTGGGCCACATTTCTGACTCTGGGCTGGGGCTGCTGCCCTGTGGGACAGCCGTACCAGTAACTTTTTCCCGTTCCTTCTGAGAAGAGTGTCCGAGCAACACTTGGCTCCACAGCGCCTTCTAGTGTCTCTCCTGGTTTGATCTTTTTTTTTTTTTTTCTTCACAATCAAGGTTTTATTACTGGTTAGAAAAACATTGCAGCAGTGACATTAAAGAACCCCTCTCCACTCTGCAGTACAGAAATCTAGTTTTCCAAGAGTCACTCTGGTGGAGTCTCAACAGTTTTCCACTCAACTTCTTTTCTGCAAACTTTCTCTTCTTAGTTATTGTATTCTTGAAGAGCCTGAAAAAATATGGAACGCTTCACGAATTTGCAGGAATGGTTTCTGAGGGCTCCTGCCCTTCCTCCTGCCTTCCCCCTCCCTGACTCTCCACTGGCTTGTCTTCCTCGACCACTGACTCAGCAGAGGCCTGTCCCTCTAGGAACTTGTCTCTTTTAGTATAAATGAAGACAGGTTACCAAAGAAGTGGCCGGGTATGGTGGTATACACCTTTGATACCAGGACTCAGGAAGCAAAGGAAAGCAAATCTTTGAGTTCAAGGCCAGCCTGGTCTGCATAGAGAGTTCTAGGCCAGCCAGAGCTACATAGTGAGATGCTGTCTCAAAAAAAAAAAAAAAAAAAAAAAAAAAAAAAGAAACGGTATGTGATCAAAATGATCAAGGCATGTAAGTCATCTGTAGGACCTTTGTAGGTTCACCCAGGCCATGGAATAACCGAGAGCCACCCCAGGGACAGTGGCTGGCCTCCACGCTCCCTCTGATGTCACTCCTCTGACTTGGTCTCTTCCTCTTATTGCCCAGCAAGTACCAGTGGCTCCTGTTAATCCCTTTTCTTAGTCCTGACCCACTTTTGCCTCCCTACCCCTGCCTCGTCTCTGCCTATGCCTGCCCCTGACTCTTTCCCCTGTTCCTTCCTGGACACTGTTGTCCAGCCTTCCTTGTTTTCTCTCTGGGTCCCAAGGCCCGCAGCTTCACTTGAACACCAAGCCCTCTTCCATGTCTCTGGACCTGCATGTCCTCAGAGTTCGGCCTTGAATGTTACCTTGGAAAGTCTGAGGCAGCCACATCCTGCTTCTTTCCCTCCCAAAGGCATTCCATGCAGAGAGTCAGTTTGATGAGATGGTGGGGGGTGCAGTGTCCAATAAGAAGTCCAGTTCAACCCATAGCCAAGGAGAAGGCCTGGCCTGCCTGTTGGATTCATCTCAGGATTTTAGGGACAGAGTAAGAACAGGGTGACCCTGACTTTGAAGCACCCCTCAGGACACGATAAGGGATGGGTGTGTGAGACACACAAGGGTAAAAAGGGCCAGAGAGCAAGACCTCGTGGAAGCTCACTTTTTAACGGGAAGCGCAAGGTTATCTGGGAGAAATGACCTGCACCTGTGCACGCCCGCGTGCGCAGGTATTTGTAATCCAGGAGGAGTCTGGGAGCTGTAGTTTCCAAAGGAACAACACCCTCTGTGGAACACACACCTGAGCTGCACCTTCAGCCTAGGTTGAGCATTCATTCTCAGCCCAGCAATTTTGTTCCCAAGAGACACTTGGAATTCTCTGGAGACATGCGGTTTTCCAGCTAGATATTATGGAATGTTCCTGGCCTCTTGGCAGATGGCAGAGTGTTGTTAGCCACTGTATAAAGTAGATAATGGCTTTCCACAGCAGAGAATGACATAATCCAGTAGAACTGAGATTAGGAATTGCTGGACTTGAGAGACCCCATGAGTATCTCCGGAGTAGCTTAAGCTGAAGAGCTGGGAGTTTGGCAGGCAGACAGACTTTCGGCATTCCAGGCCACCACAGGATGGCTCACTTCCAAATGCTGGTAATGAAGCCATAGACTTACTTTTCTTTTGCTGAATAGGTGTCTTCATTGACTTGAAAATTGGTTTTTAGAGCTGAATAAAACTTCAGCTCAATGGTTGTGTCCTTCTCCCTTGGTGTGTGTGTGTGAGGGACCGTGAGTTCACTCTTGTGCCTCACTGTGAACTGGATCAGGTCTGGACTAGAAGGTTCCCTGGAGATGGTCATGTCCACGGTATATAAATAAGGATATATCCCTTCATATGAAACCATGGCTCTGTGAGAAGTCTAATTAAACAGTAAAGATCAAAGTGCTGTGAACTCTTAGGTCCCTGCTCTGTGATTGTCGGCAACCAAACTGTACGAGTCTGTGTTTGGAAGGCACAGTGATTCCCAGCCGTGGCACTGTCCGAGGGCCAGGTCTGTGTGTGTTAGAACTGAGAGACATGAGCTGACACTGAGGCGGACACGCGTGACTGCTG
The DNA here is from genome assembly GCF_014885135.2 of Alexandromys fortis. NCBI lineage: Eukaryota > Metazoa > Chordata > Mammalia > Rodentia > Cricetidae > Alexandromys > Alexandromys fortis. The sequence goes on from NW_026067927.1 coordinate 39,687,477, forward strand.
TGTTAGAGATGGGGCCTCAGCCAGGAAATCAGTTAGAAAATGAGCGTGCGCTGAGTCTGTGGGTTGAGCATCTTTCTGCCGTCCCCGCAGGGCATTGATGTGTTCCTTGCTCTGACATCTTTCTTTCCTGGGCCACCGGATAAAATAAGGATTCTCTGGACAGAGAAACAAGCCGGGATATGGTCTTTTACCTGACTTTCTTCTAACCCCGCTGCGCCTGTTTCTTCCTCAAGCTGGTGTGTTTGGGTCTTAGGCAGTTCTGCTTTTCAGGGGAAGGGCACTAATCTAATCGTCTGTCTCCTACAGGATGGCAAGACGGCTGAAGACCTCGCCAGGTCGGAACAGCATGAGCATGTGGCGGGGCTTCTGGCAAGACTACGGAAGGTGAGCTTCCCTTGAAGTTCTCGGCTTCGTTTTTCTGCGAGAAGTTTCCCTTGTGAGCTATTGGGAGAGGCATCAGGCTTGGGTTTAGGAGGACCATCTGTCCATGTGCTGTCAGTGGGCACACATGCAGAAGCACCCACAGGGTTTCTTCTACACTTGGCTGTAAAAAATGAATTTGGGGGCTGGAGGGATAGGCTCAGTGGTTAAGAACACTGGTCAGTCTTGCATCAATTCCCAGCATCTCCATGGCAGTTCACAGCCATCTGTAAGCCCCATGCTTACAGGAGATCCAGCATCTCCTCAGACACCAGGCAGACACACAAACTAGCTTGGTATTTCCCTTCACCAAGTTAGTTTGGTTTTCCCAACCCTTTCTCTGCTAACCATCCTGTCTTAGCTAGAATTTCTATTGCTGTGAAGAGATGCTATGACCATGGCAATCCTTATAAAGGAAAACATTTAATTGAGCTGGCTTGCAGTTTCAGAGGCTTAGTCTATTATCATGGTAGGTGGCATGTAGGCCAACATGGTGCCTGAGAGGGGGCTGAGAGTAATACATCTTGATCTTCAGGGAACAGGAAGTGAGCTCCGTACCTCACTGAGTACAACTTAAGCAAAGGAGACCTCAAAGCCTGCCCCTACAGGGAAATACTTCCTCCAACAAGGCCACACATCCTAATAGTGCTGCTCCTTATGAGCTCATGGGGGCCAGTTGCATTCAAACCATCACACACCCCTACGGTGGAGGGGGACAGACACTGATGATGTCTCTTTCCCTCTTTTGTTTTGAATTCCCAGCAAATACAGGTGTAAGATCTGCAGCCTGTTTCATGCATTTAGAGACTTCAGAATGTTTAATCCCTTTTGGTTAAGATATCTATTTGTTGCTGGGCAGTGGTGGCGCACGCCTTTAATCCCAGCACTCTGAAGGCAGAGGCAGGCGGATCTCTGGGAGTCTGAGGCCAGGACAGTCTCCAAAGCTACACAGAGAAACCCTGTCTCGAAAAACCAAATTTAAAAATAGAAAGAAAAGATATCTATTTGTTAACGCACAAAGACATCCACTGTAGTCCTATTTAAAGTGTAGTAGCGAAAATTACACACATCAGGTCACCGACACTAATGCGTAGCAAATTGTCACAGAGAACGGGATGGTGTTTCACCTTTATGGATGCTTATGAAGAGGTTGTAAGTACAGGAAGTTAATGCTTAGGATGTTTCTAGGCTGAAGCAAAGAATAAAAAGATAAATTGTCCTCCCATTTTAGCCCTTACCCTAGGGCTGGGATGTAGCTCAGTTGGTAGAGATCTTCCAGAACATTCAAGAAACCCTGATTTCCATTGCTAGTGTGGAGGGTGCTGCTTACTGGATTTCTCCCTATGGCTTGTTCAGGGTAGCACCATCCACAGTGGGCTGGGTACTAATCATTCAAGATCTGCCTGTTTGATGGAGGCAATTCCTCAGCTGAGGAGCCCTCTTCTGAGGTGACTCGAATTTATATCAAGTTGGCAAAAACTAAGGAGTACAGGTGGCCTGGATTCCGGACCCAGCCCCATGAAGCTCTTGCTGAATGAACTAGTCCACTGCTCACCAAATCTATGTTTCAACATCTGTATTTGACCCATGGGTAGAGGTGGCACCTCACAGGATGGTATTTAGGGCCAGAAGAGTTGAGATAAATGATTTCCTGCGGCCAGCACCTGCACACATGGTTTCCTTTGTGGTCGGCACCCTGAAGAGCGTTCCTAAAATGGACCCTGGCAATTTTGGTGGCAACCCTGGGGTCATGTAGCTGTCTTGTCATTTTATGTCCCCAGGGTTCACAGAGAAGGTGGGGAACTGGGCCTCAAAGAGACTGAGGGAGGGGTTAGTGGTATCTCCACTTTCTGAATCTCTGTGTGCACAGGGCCTATGTACTGTGCATTCCCAGCATGGGGACCTCGCAGTGAGTCTGTGCCAAGAGTCCCCCTCCCTGTAGCAGGCCAGATTACTCCCCAGTGTTATGAGCTGGGGTTTCTGTTCTGTCAGGCAGGATTTTGTAGAATTCTTGTTCAGCAGGACCTACACTTGTCTTCGCTGTCCTTTACATGTCTCTGAACTTGAGCCTCCTGGTGTGAGCCCTGCTCATCCATAATAACTCAAAAGCAAAAAAAAAAAAAAAAAAAAAAAAAAAGAGAGAGAGAGAGAGAGAAAATATAACTCATCAGTACTTGGAAACACCTGATTAGGAGATTTGGTTTCAGAATTTAAAGCAACTGTCCTGGGGCCTGAGGAGTGATGGTAGTGGTTTGCTGCAGAAGCCAGTACCTGCAGAGAAAGTCACGGTGATTGCAGCAGCTGGCCGCAGAAGCCAATACCTACAGAGAAAGTCAGGGTGCACTTGTTTGCATTTCTCACTGGGTCACCAGGAGGGGAGACTGTTCAAACAGAGAACGTGGGGGAAGAGAGAAGGCCACAGAGTCTTCACTGTGCCCTTCTGCCCTCTCTTCCACGCTCACCAGGGCATTCCTGGCATTACAGGTGGGTGCAAGGCCTGTATTGCAGACTATTTTGGTCTCCAGCCTCCAGGCCCCTGTTGTAACCTCTATTTTTCTCTCCTTTCCTTTGTGAAAACCAAAGGTTACCTCCACATACCGGGCTGTGTTCCCTGTCTGTCTTAGAGCCACTCGAAGGAGAGGTGGGCCTTGGCCTTCCTCACTCGGGGACAGTCCACGTGGTCACTGCAGTTCTCAAAGGCTCACCCCCTGTGTTTTCACTCATAGGAAGGTAGTTTTGCTGTCAAGAAAATCAGGGGATTGACCTATGGAAAGAGATCCAAAGCCAGCATGCCGCTGCCACCAGATGACGCCAGCGTGAGAGCCAGGGGGGTCTGTGCTCATCCCTAGGCAGTGAGGGCTGACACAGGACCAGGGAGGGCTCCGCAGTCTTGCATTCAGAGGACCTCAGGAGCATCCCTTCTGGACAGGCTAGGACCACCGGGGGCCCAGGTCAAGGGCAGGAGGTCGGGCTGAGCTGTCCAGTTTAATATGGAGGGCTTGGAACATTTGGTTCTTAGTGCGTTGTGGTTTGGTGGGCTCTGCAAGCACCACGACTGCGCCCTGGCTGCCCCTTGCCAGGGGAGCTGACAGGGGGAAGGTGTCCCTTCTGTCACACGCATGCGCCTACACGCGCACACACACACAACACACAACACACACGCACGCACGTGATTCTTTCCAGGAAACAGAGCTCATTAGTCTCACCACCCCACACACCTGAGCTGCGCTGTCTAGCCAGACCAAGTTTCCTCCTCTAAATGCAAGGTTGATGTGGCCGCAGGGAGTGGTCTGCTTTCCAATTGGCCTTGAAGTCCACTTTCGCTGCCACCTTTGTCCCTGTGATTTCCATGTTTATCAGGCCTTTGGGGACTTGATTTTCTTGATTGTCTTTTCAGTCAGACTTTCCGTAAATTGATATTAAAAGTGTCCGTGTCTAGGCAGAAGTGCTCAGAAATGTTTTGGAAAATGGACAGTGTTGGGAGTTGCCCAGAATTAAAATTCACCAGGAGTGAAGAGCATTTGTATAATTAGGGTCTTACAGCTTCCGCCTCGTGCTGGAAGCCGCTGTCTCTTCTCTGGGCTCTTATCTGGCGTCTCCAGATTGCTGGTCGTCTTCCTCTCCAGCCTGTGGGTTTAGTCATCTTTCCTGGTGGGAAAGTGAATGCTAATTTGCCAGGGGAAAAGTTGCTGTAGAAAGAAAACTGTAAACCCAGAGACCATTTCTAGGTTCAGGCTGTGGTGTCAGGGTCTGGAGGAGAGACTAGTGGGAGCCATTGACAGCCAGCATGGTGCTGGACTTGGACGGCCAGTGGCTAACAAATGAGTAGCTACCTAAGCAAGCACTTAAAGCAAGCTCCTCAGTGGAGAGTGTAACCTGTCTGACAACCCGCTCCCCCACAACCACCTGGAAGTTTCCAGATCATAAACCCATACTCCTTAGTGTTCTCTTACCAAATGATGTCCAGTCTGAACAGAGAGAACTCACCCAAACATCTAGCGCCCTTGGTCTTGTGTGTGACCCAGTCACATCCACAGACCCAAGGAACACACACGGGTGAACACCATAAGACCTGAGAAAGACTGAAGAAGCCTCATTGCCCCAGCTGGCTACTCCTCCAGGGTGCTGGGTGGACAAGCTCCTACCTGGCCAGTCTGGGTTGGAGCTAGGTCTAGCCTTAGAGCTATTCACTCAGTTAACTATTCACTCTGGTGAACTATAATCGCACTTCCCTCCAAACCAGTTAACATACATAGCACTTCTAGAACTGGTCTGGAGCCATTCCTTAGGGTAGGAAAACAGCTGATGAAAACGGCCTTCCAGGGAGCCACTTCTGAGCTCCTCAGCTCGTCTCTGCTGTGCCACCTAGTGGCCAGACCTGAAAATGCTCCGACTGCCCATGGAGGGCTATAGAAATGTCTGTGTCAACTCGTTGGGTTTAAATTCTCCAGGGTTTGAAGTGAGGAGCAAGAGAAATCATCCCGCAGCATGTGGTTAGAGTCCCTCATACATGAGGATGAGGATTTTTTTGTGCTTTCTTGTTTTCCAAGACTGCAGTATACTCCTCCCACCCCCGTGAGAAAGTATTCCTCCTGACTTAAGTTCTAAAACTGCAGTTCTCAACCAAGGGGCCGAGTGACCCTTTCAGAGGGGTCACCTAAGACCATGGGAAAACACAAGTATTTATATTATGATTCATAACAGTAGCAAAATCACAGTTACGAAGTAGCCATGAAAATAATTTTATGGTGGGGGGGGGTCACCACAACATGAGGGACTGTATTAACCAGTTGCAGCGTTAGGAAGGTTGGGAACCACTGCTCTAGAGCCTCCAGGCCAACGTTGTCATCTCTTGGTGGACAGAAGAGAAGACATGAAAGGAACCTGGACATAGGCAGGAGGGGGTGATGTAGGATTCCTTCCTTGGAAACCCACTTTGGTCTGATGTCCCCGGGCCCTCACTTTAAAAGTGAGAACATGTGTTTGGTTGCATGGTCACTCAGAGTTGAGGGCTTCATTTAAAAGCCAAGGTGTAGATTTAGCCAAACACTGTCCTCTTTTATAAAACAGGGTGTGTTGAAATCGGTTGTTAATTAGCTGGGGCTGGCATGAGATTCAGACGTGAGTGGAGGCAGGTGGGCATGCTCCACTGCCCCAGCAGTGAATGGGTTTGCCTCTGAAACAAAGCCACAGCGAGGTGCCAAAGTGACGAGCCACACCCTGTGGAAAGATAAGTAGGGAGGGCTCACTTTGCCCACTTTCCTAGTGGTGGTTTATGAATCTTACTAAAGTCTAGAGGCCATCACGGTTACCTCATGTTTGAGACAGTGCCCCAGCGGGCTGTGTTCAGTGAGATGGGCTGCGAATGGCTTGTGTGGCCCCTTGTGCCTGAGATTCCGCCTTCTGTCTGCATGTGCTCCGTTCACCTCCCTTTTACACTCTGCGAAGGACCGAGGAGCCTTTGACACTCCACAAAGGGTAAAGGGTCCAGTAGTAGATTCTGCTTTACTCCATGTCCTGTTTCCTTACCTGGCCAAGGGGAGGCGTGGACACAGCTTCTGTGTCAGTCACCTGGGAGCTCGTGACACTCCTTCCATAAGGCCATCCCACTGATCTAAGAACATCTTGCGGATGGATCCTTCTCTGTAAAATTTCAGACTCAGCATGAAAATGCTGGGCCCTGGGTCCCTGGTGCCCTGGTAGTGATCTAGGGAGCCTGCCATCGCTCCAGAGTTACTGAGAGCATTCACCACAGGTGCCCATTGGACTGTTGGCACAGCAACTCGAGCAGCACAGTTCCGGGGTTAGCAAGGGCCCCAACAGTCTCAATGCATAAAGGCCAAACAGAAGTCTAGATAGGGCCAAAAAGATGGCTTAGGAAATAGAGGTGTCTGTTATCAGCCTGAGGACCCTCATGGTGGAAGGAGAGAACCATCCTTCTCATGCACCCTCTAACACATACCGCAGCGTGCACACAAGATAAATAAATAAGTACTGAAAGGTTTAGACGCTGTATGAGCCAGCCAATTTGGAAGATACTCGTAATCTTGGAAAACTCTGTTCCCCTCCCCCACCCCCCAGTTATGTGCAAACGTGAACCTAAGCCCTAAGCTGAGACGACTTCTCAGAAGATTTCCCTCGTGTGTAAACACTGAGCAGGTACTCAGAAGTCCCCGGGGACCCAGAATATCCTTCACTGTAGGAGATATAGAGGCACACCTTTCCATCCAGTGCCCAAACACCCTCACGTTGTGGGATCTAAAATATATCCATTTCCCATAGCGCCCAGGAGGGGGCAGTAGTGTCACCAGGGATCTCAAATACATCCATCTCCCATACTACCAAAACAGGCTTCTTGTGAAGGAACCAGAATTTCCATACAAATAGAAAAAGGCCTGCATATACCATCACAGAACCCCGTCACAACCCAGAAAGGGGCGTGACAACACTCTTATGCCATGGCAGTACCACCCGGGCCCCAGGCTCTCTACACAGAGGAATAGACCCTTAGCTGGTCAGATAGAGTTCATCTTAGTTCATGCCTAAGTTGATGCTTCACGGGTTTTTCCACCCAATTTGTTTGGATCCAGATGCCATGGGAACAGGCAGATCCGGAGACAGGGGACAGAGGTTGCCAGGGGCTGAACAGATTGCAGGGGTAGTGAATGCCAATGGTCTGGGACTCCTTCAATGACAAAGGGACTCTGAGATGGGCAAGCAGAGATGATTGACAGCAAGGGGAGAGACTAGAACCCCTGACGTCCATTCTTCCGAATGGTGACTGCATGCTGTGTGTTTTCCTTTAGCTTGGAAACATTTCTGTGGAGCCAGCAAAGAAATGTATTCCTGACTAGAGAAGGAAGTGCAGGCCCAGGACCAGAAAGCCAAGAACCACGGGGTCCAGTCTGCTAAGAGCTTCACTTTTCCCCTCTTCCAGGACACACACAGGGGACTCTTCATCCAGCAGCTCCGACCCACGCAGAATCTCCAGCCAAGAATCAAACTCAAACTGTTCGGCCACTCGGGGTCTGGGAAATCCACGCTGGTGGAGTCTCTCAAGTGTGGGCTGTTGAGGAGTTTCTTCAGAAGGCGCAGGCCCAGGCTCTCCTCCATGAACTCCACCCGTTTCCCTCCATCGCCCCTGGCTGCTAAGCCAACAGGTAGGCGTCCCTGGGGCCACACTTCCTGAGGTTGTTGGGTTTAGGGTGAACCTTTAGGGTGAGGTGTGCTGGATGCAAAGGCTGAGGTCCCAGTAGGTCCTTAGCTACTCTGGAGAAACTCACAGTGCTCCTGAAGTGAGGCAAGCCTTGGGGGTTCTGAGTTCACACTGGAGTGACTCAGATTGGTGGGGGCTTGACTTTCTAAGGAACCTTACACACACTTCTCACCTGCGGCCACAGCCTCACTCTGTTCTGTGGCTCCCTTGGGGACGGTGGCTGTCCTGTGTGTCTGTACCAGAGACAGGGAGGCATTCAGCCTCCTGGGAAGAACTCTTGACCCACAGCCCAAAATAGGCTCTCCCTTCAAGTCTACCTCCTGTTGCCACTAGAGGGCAATAGTCAACAGTATTTTTTTCTGTGATTTCACAAGCTATAGCTTTTATTTTGCTATAAACAAGCCTGTCTCAACCCTGTATCCACACCATGAACACTTATCACTGAGATGTAGGAAGAAAAGGCCTCCTGCCAATATTGCCTGTCCTCCTCTGCTACCTTGTGCCCACAGCCAGCTAACCATATCCACTCCTGTTAGGTGGTTGTCCTGGACACAAGTGCTGGGCATGAGATATTCCTGGGGGTCCCCATTGATCCCATAACGCTTGGAAGCTATAGAAAGATACACTGCAATGGACATGCATCTAATCTTTCATCCGGTAGCCCCTCCCTTTCCCAGACCCACCTCTTACCTCACCAACCACCCCTCTCCTCCTTGCCTGCTTTGGGGACCCCACGTCCTGAGTCCTAACCCTTCGTTCTGCAGTCTCGGTGAGCATTAACAACCTGTACCCCGGCTGTGAGAACGTGAGCGTGAGGAGCCGCAGCATGATGTTCGAGCCGGGCCTCACCAAAGGGATGCTGGAAGTGTTTGTGGCTCCGTCCCATCACCTGCACTGCTCGGCCGACGACCAGTCCACCAAGGCCATCGACATCCAGAACGCTTATTTGAACGGTATGCCCCACCTACCCGGAGGGAAGGAACTTGGGTTTTTCTTTCACGGGGCTTCAAGTCCTGACCCAAAGGCAGCTTTTGCTAAGCAGTATCTGCTACATCCAAGGAAAGTCCTGTGCAGACTACTGACGGGGCCGATGCAGGCCTGAGCCATAAGTAGCTAACATACTAGAAGCAAAACTACATGGATGGGCACTGTCAGCACCTAGCAAAACACTCAGCACCCAGTAGGTGCTTAATAAGTAGATTGGGTGATTAGTACCTTTTGAAAAGCAGACCCCCCCCTGCCTGTTTACGTGGGGATCTAATGGCGCACACAGCCCCTCATGGTGATGAAGCAAGTTTGAAAAGGCGATGTTTCACACATTGACATCATGGCTAACACTGGTGTACACGTGGAGAATTCTTTGAGTGTTTTGTTGTTGTGTTTGCTTATGAGACCCAGACTTTCATGCAACCTAGGAGAGCCTCAGTGTAGCACCCCAGACTTCTACCTTCCTCTATCACCACCTTTCAGCACCTCCCCTCTTAGTACCCCACACTGTAGAGTGGGGCACTCCTGCCAAGTCGCAAGTAGAAAGCATCATGGCAGGAGAGGCCGCATGCTGAGAAGAAGCCAGAGAGCTGGGATGTGGCCAACCTCTCTTTATGATAACCCACTCTCAAGGCACTAAAGTTAATGAGGTGTTAACATCTACCTGAGGGCCGCGCATGTGACCACCTCCCACCATGCCCCAGGCTCTGCCGTTCCATCAGGTCACTGGGGATGCAGCCTGCCGCTCACAGATCCTCAGCAGGAACAATGACACAGTGATGGGCATGCCCAGAGGGCATCGGGAGGGATAAGTGTGTGACAGAGCTGCTGTCCTGTCTGCCATGGGAGACTTTCAGAAGATAGCAGGGTCATGTCAGGTCCAGATGTGTCCAACCCTTCAACACTGTGGCATGACATCATTCACAGGTGTGTTGAATCACATTCCTAGCTATACTGGAATGTGGCCCACAGATCACAGGTTAGACACACTGGTGAGGTCCTGTGATTATCTTAGTGAAAAACATCACATTACCTAAAGCTGAGATTATCTAACGCCAGCTTAAATGGGACACATTACCTGAAGCTGTGATTATCTAACACCAGCCTAAACGGGAATCACCTGAGATCTGTAACAGCATGGACTGCTGAGTCCCTAGGACTTCCCCAAGGGCCCAGGTCTAAGAGCTCCTGATCCCAATGACTGGGATTAAAGTCCATGTCGCCCCCCCCCCACCCCCATTTCAAACTGTGTTTCTCCCCAGCATCCCTGGACAGAGCTGGCCTGGCAACATGAAGAAAGGAGGCGCTCATATCTGGGCCTCACTCAAAACCCCACCACAAACCAGGACTCCAGTGCTGAAAGTTCTATTTCTGGTCCGAGAACTTTCCATACTATGCTGAGCCTCCAATTACAGGGAGTGTGTTCTGCATGTTTGGCTCATTCTCCTGTGGAATCTGACAGGACTGATCTCTTTCCATAATTGGCTCTCACCCTCTTTATATAATAATATGAAAGGGGAGAGAAAGCAAAAGTTTGTTTGTATACACGCACTTCCATGTCTGCCTCTGGCCCCACACGCCTATAACACACATATATCTGCCGGCAATTTGGAGTTAATATACAGTAGATGCAGCCAAGGCGATATTAATGAAAACCTTTAGGGGGGTCATGTAGGCGTAGATGAGAGGGATAGGCATAGAGCACTGGACAGGGACCTGTGCAAAAGTCGCTGTGTACTTACACAGACACATGCCGCAGGTGTCACAAGCCCTGTGCAGAGTCCCTAGAATGCTAACAGCCCCTGAAGTTAGGTGGGATGTTTCCTGATTGCAGCCTTTGCTTTCTTTCTGAAGGAGTTGGTGATTTCAGTGTATGGGAGTTCTCTGGGAACCCTGTGTACTTTTGTTGCTATGACTACTTCGCTGCCAACGATCCCACATCCATCCATGTCATCGTTTTCAGTCTAGAAGAACCCTACGAGATCCAACTGAACCAAGTGATTTTCTGGCTCAGTTTCTTGAAGTCTCTGGTCCCAGTTGAAGAACCCATAGGTGAGCAAGGTCCTTCCTCTTCTGCCTCTGGGATGCTCCTCTTGGGGTCCTCGTGCTGGCCACACTGAGCCCCTACAGAATGGGACTCCCAGCTCTGACCTCCTCCCAGCCCCTTCTCACCCCTGCTGCGCTTCCTCACCAAGGTCTTCATTGCTGAGCGCACCGTGGAGTCCTCCACCCACGGCTCCTGCTCCCTTTTGGAAAGTACTGGGGCATCAGCAGCAGAAGGGGTTATCTTTCCATCTGCAGCCCTGGTGAAAAGGCCCAGGTAGCCTGCCTCAGCACATTGGCTAGGGGGCTCGGCCTCCAACAGGAGCAGCTGTCCCTGGTTCGGGGTGATGCTCAGCAGCCAGCCATATTCCTTCGACCGAAAGCCCAGGCTCATGACATCAGCAGGGCTGATTTCCCAGGGGACGTAGTTTTGCCTCTTCTTTCTCCTTTGCCACATCTCTTTTAAAACACTCCTGTGAGCAGAGGCCATGCCTGTATGAGTTGGAGACCGCTTGTCTTTGGGCTTTCTCCGGTGTGTGGTCTCATTCAGAAGGCTTTCTTTGTTCCCGTGAAAGCTGTCCGTGGTTGCAAATGTCTCCTTCACATGTGGTCTCTTTAAGGGAGCCCCCAAGAGCAGCTTTTTGTCCTGCAGTCTGCCCTTGTCTCTGCTGAGAACTCTAGGGGAGGATAAGAACCAGAGGCCATACTCCCTAGTCCTGCCCTCTAGCCTGTGGGCAGGTTGTATGTCACCTGCACAGGGGGTCTGGGCAGGAGGCCAGCACATTCCCTTTGGGGCAGGAGAAACCAGCCAGGGAGGAGATCAGACTCTCAAAGGGTACACTTTCTCCCTCAGCTTTTGGAGGCAAGCTGAAGAACCCGCTCCGAGTTGTCCTGGTGGCCACACATGCTGACATCATGAACATCCCTCGGCCTGCTGGAGGCGAGTTTGGATATGATAAGGATATATCCTTGCTGAAAGAGATCAGGAACAGGTGAGTGCAGCCCACGGGGGTGGGGGTGGGGGTGGGGTGAGCATCTGGGGGGGATGGGGTGAGCATCTGAACTGGGGAACTGGGTCGGGTGAGAGGATGCAGCGGAGAACATGTGGCCCTGCTCGGGTGGGGTGGAGTGGAGCGGGTGAAGGAACTTCCCAGTTTGAGCGATCCTTTGTTGAACTTTTCATTCTCATCAAAGCAATGAGTACTAATGATACAGGTAATACACCTGTTATACGCAAACAGAACATGGTAAAAGGCCACAGCCTGCTCTCAGCTTCTCACCCAGTACCTCCACACAGAGGTGGCTTCTGCTCTCGGGCTTTCGGAATTGACATGGGTAGCAGCACCCTGGTCAATATTTCCCAACATGTCAATTGCAGATACACACTGGATTGTAAAATTACTTAGGTTAACGTCCAAGCTCCACCATGGGGTAGGTTGGGATGGGATGGAACAGAAAAGATCCGAGTGCCTTCCTGTTGCGTAATATCATGTGAGTCCCATGTTTCTCTTATAAAGAACTGGAGGCAAATATAAGTTTTTACTTAGAATCTGTTGGTAATTTTCATTGCCGTAGAGATGCACCTGAAGTTGGGTAACCAATAGAAGAAGATGCTCTTAGCTAAGAGCTTAGGAAGCAAGAAGTCTAAACCCCATTTTCGTCAGTCCTGTGAGGACCCCTTGATCACATCACTTCCTGGTGGGTGGCATCATGGTGGACAATGTGTATGGATAGGAATTCAGGGAGGGATTTTGAATTAGGCTCTCTTGACACTTCACAGACCTTCTGGAAGCTACCATAACCCTTGGCACGGCAGCACCCCTGAAACTGCAGCGTTCAGTTAAGCCTGATTTCTTAAAGACCCCATTAGACACATCACCTCCCTGGGGACAGAGCCTCTATAACGGAGGCAACCCTGGAGGACAGACCACATTCATTCCGTACCATGTTCCAAGGCTCTATGAGCAAGCGTGAACTTGGCAGCTGGAGAGATGGCTGCTCTTCCAGGGTACCTGAGTTTGGTTCCCAGCACCTATACATATAGTTCACAACAGCCTGTAACTCCAGTTCTAGGGGACCCAATGCCCTCTTGTGCAGGTGGCACACACACAGAGACACATATACATAAATTTAAAAAATGAATCATTAAAGCCTAAAGTTTGACGTTGCAGTTTTTTGTAACATGCTGGCACTCGGATCTTGAATTATAATGAGAGATACAGCCTGTTTTCCTCCTGGTATGAGAAGAGGTCTATGTGAATAGTTTTAGAGCCGCGATGTGACTTTCTTGTCCTGTTTGATCTTAGCCCTTCCCTCAGCAGCATTCTCTGCTCTTTGCAAAGTGAACACCCGAGCCTCTGCATCAGGAGGCTCTGACATCTTTCTGCCTTTTCTTCTACCTTCTCTTCTTCTACCCGCTTATATGATTGAAAGAGCACACTGATTTCCCACACACAGCATCCAAAGGGACCAGCAGAGTTCATCCAACAGCAGGGACAGAGAGTGTCTTCAGGGTCACTAGGTTCCTCCCTGCTTCCCTCCCATTAGCCTCTGGGGCTAGTGGCTACCCAGCCCCTGCACGGGAACATCAAAGGTTGAACCAGAGCTAATGCGGCTCCTGCTTTGTCCATAGGTTCGGGAATGACCTCCATGTCTCAAATAAGCTGTTTGTGCTGGATGCGGGCGCGTCTGGGTCTAAGGACATCAAGGTTCTTCGGAATCACCTGCAAGAAATAAGGAGTCAGATTGTCTCGGTGAGTACACATGGAGAGACCTGGACTCCACCATGGAGACGCCAGCCTTGACCAAGGAGTTGACCCCACTGTACTGCCCTCACTTTGGATTGATTTTCTGGGGGACTTAATAAACTGGCAAGTTGGTTGTCTGCTTGGGATGGACTAAGTTGGACCATCCCCAAAGTGGGTGACTCAAGCTTATCCGTGCAAACATGTAGAACAATAAATACCATGATGGGAATTATGGAGAGTGTTTTTAAAATAACTCAGGACTTGGGGACTCCTTCTAAAAGTTTTCCAAGGAACTGTACCCCTTTGAAAACCAGTCTATCTTTGCTCGTCAGAGAAAATAGTGCAGTAGAAAATGAGACATAGAGGAGGGAGGTGTCCGTGCCTGTGACAGACGGAGGATTCCCTAGAGAGAGACAGGAGCGCCATGGTGGGAAAGGCTGAACCAGCCTCGGGGAGGTGCCCAGTGCCCTGAGTCCACCCTGTACTTTGTGTCCTCTTCTGACATCCCTGCCTCCCATGGCAAACACACCAGCCTGTGCCTCACAGATCCTTGCTTTCCTGTTGTGGCACCGTGTCTCAGTCACCATATGGGGGTGGTCTGGAGGCCTGGCCCCACAGATGAGGGCAAATACTTGGGGAAGAAACCAGGTCTCCTCCCAGATCTGGAGCAAGGCGCCTGTCTTTCGTGCACAGGACGCCTTTGAATTCTCTGGGCGTGACTCTGTCATCACCAGCCACCCTCCAAGTCCAAATGAACTGTCTCTATCCTGGGCAGTTTTCCTTTTTCTTTTAAATTGTTTTCACTTTTTTCTATTTTATGTGTATGAATGTTTTGCCTGCATGTTGTTTTTGTTCACAAAGATCAGAAGACGTCAGATCCCCTGGAACAGCAGTTATGGAAGGTTATGAGCCACCATGTTGATGCTGGGAATGGAGTCCATTCCTCTGCAAGAGCAACAAACTCTCTAAACCCCAGAGCCGTTTCTCCGGCTCCCAGTTCTGCTTTTTTTTTCTTTTTTAAATGAGGAGCGCATCTTAGGTGACATAAGATGCTATTTTGTGTCACTGGTAGTCTGACACCTCTGTGCTGCGTGGCTTCCCGTTAGGAGGGTGTGGGATTATATGAATGTGAGGCATATTATAGCTTGGCTTGTTTTGCCACCTTGGCTGGTGAGAGAATAATTTCGAGCCAACAACTGCCATTGGCTATTGCCCTAAGGATATTCCATCAGCAGACCCCATGAATCCCCATGCTGATAGAATTCTCATTCTCTGTCACACTCTGTGCATAACGTTACTGTTTCTAAGACAGCTACCTAACTAGTGAGCGAGGAAGGGGGTAGAGCAAGAAGCCAGGAGCAAGGGCAGATTTGAGTGCAGCCTTAGGTGCTGGAGAGCGTGAGTCAAGTCCATTGTTCCTAAACTACTGTTGTGAGGACACATCATCTCTTACACATCGAGCTGCTATCAAATCCCTCGTGTCTGATTATTAGATTATGCCTAGAGACAACCCTCGGTTAGCAATAGAGTCCTTCACTGAGCCAGTAAAGCGCTGACTCCTCTGGGTATGAACAGCGTGGATAAGTGATGTCTCTCCTGGGCTCCCAGAGCGTCAGCTGCACAGCGGCTAATCTGTCCCACCTGCCTGTGTAGGGCTGCCCTCCCATGACTCACCTGTGTGAGAAGATCATCTCAACGCTGCCCTCCTGGCGGAAACTCAACGGACCAAACCAGCTGATGTCGCTGCAGCAGTTCGTGTACGACGTGCAGGACCAGCTGAACCCCCTGGCCTCTGAGGATGACCTCAGGCGCATTGCCCAGCAGCTGCACAGCACGGGCGAGGTGAGGGCTGAGAGTGGGCGAGCTCCCGCTGCTAGAAGAGAAAGGACCCTGCTACCTGTGGTCTCTCATCCCACAAGGCTCTCTTCGCCCTGCCAAGTGGTCGGAATCGGGGACTGGTCTTTCTGGGGTTTGAGGCTCTTTCGAGGGCTTGAACTAACGGCTCGCCTGATTTACACACATCACAAGAATAGTTTTCTGAAAGCGAAGCAGCAGTGCAGATCAGAAAGAAACACACTGACCGGATTGACAGCAGGTCACAGGTGAGGGTGGTCAAGAGCCTGGCTCTTCTTTATGAGGCCTGAAAGACGGTAAGTCTGCTTACAAGGAGCAAGGTTTGGGAGGTTCTCTATTTTAATTGACAGGTTTAGGTTATGTAAGCTTTGCCTCAATGTGAATGTTCCTTCCCATGATGCACCTGATTTTTGTCATGTGCATGCCCAATTATGCATAGGTATAATATGATAAATGAGGCTTTTTTTTTCCTGACACAGTTTTCCTTATTGTTTCTGCATCAAAACTGGTTCAGGCTGGGTCTGGCTCTCCTACTGTTACACCCCGACATGAGTGGATTGAACAGAATATGTTTGATGGTTGTTAAAAGGAGAGACTTATTCCATTGTTCAGTGTGTGTGTGTGTGCATGCATGCATGTATGTGAGTAGTTTGATAGACATTGGGGTCCTACGATGTTAATAGACTGCTAGGTGTGTTGTTTGGAGTGGAATGTGTGTGCATTTCAGGCTAACAGTTGAATTATTAGAAGCAAGATGTATGCAAAGCTCACAACAGGTAGGAGCAATTCCTTTCTATCAACGACTGGTCTGTTTTCTTTGGTTTGCTGCTGTCTTCTAGGCCCCCTTAGTTAGCACTCTTGTCCTGGGCCACTGGGTCTCTCTTGCCCCCTCAACCACCTACTAATTCCCTTTTCCTCCTGGCAGCTCTAGGCTGGCTGCTGTCAGGGAACTGAGAGGCCCTGGCTGTGGACGTAGTCCTGGGGTGACAAATACTAAGAAAAACCCATGAGGTGCCATCATGACAGTGTCTGTGGACAGGAAGACACTCTAAGTCAGGACCCCTCAGCAAGTGCACCCACCAGAAATGACAGAAATTGACTCTCAACTGCGTGGCACTTAGCCCAGTATGGAAACCGTACTGGCTGCATCCTGTACACCTGTCCTCAGAAAATGGGGGCCTTTGCCTCCTCCTTCCTAGGAAGTCGAGTGGCCATATGAGCTAGGCTGTGTTCAGAGCAGCAGCAGCGATTATTAACAATTAGAAGCATCTGGGGATATCGAAAACCACTGAGGTCATTGGTTTTGTCAGCTTGCATTTGTCTGAGTGGTGTATTCTAGAAACGAATATTGAACCTAGAGCCAGTGGCCCGGGAGGACCTCAAACAGTAAGGCCAGCTGATTGGCTGACTGACTGGGCGTAATGTAAAGTAACCGAATGCAAGGAAGAAGACAGGAACAGGGTGAAGGCATTTAGATGTTTAGACATAAAAGGCGGCTTTCCCGTGAGAATAAACTTTCTACTTTGATAGAATACTCTTAACTCCTAGTAGTTGACCAGAAATTTTCAAAGTCATGATGTAGGATCTCTCCCCTCTTTCCTTGACCTTGAGACTTGAGGCAACAAAGATGGAAGAGAGAGGAGCAAAGGAAAGGAACGCTCCTGGTGGGGCCAGTTCTATGAGGCCGAATCCTTAAGTCTGGTTATGAACTACTTAGCTCCTTAGTTTCCTCCTCCATGGGTCAGGCTTTCTCCACCCTAAAGAAATAGCGAAGTTAGTTAGGGCGAAATGGTAAAGGTAAAGGTCCTGTCTCCTCTGGAGAAGTTAAGTCTGAGGCTCAAACATGAAGGCGAAAGTCCCAAGAAGCTGCCCTAGGGCAGTGGTGCCCCATGGCCAGCAGGTGGAGCCAGAGGCCCCTGCAGTGAGCCATTATTCTTAGACTAGTACCTTTTAAGGGCCAGGAAGGAAAAGGTGATTTCTGGCTTTTTTTTTTTTTTTTTTTTTTTGTATATACACACACAAAAGGTTCTGTTGTTGTCTTTAAGCTTTATATTGTTTTACTATGTTAGTTGCAATTTTCTAGACCTTTTCTTAGAAAGTTCCATCACTATGGAAGCTAGGCATCATGGGATATGCTTGTAATCCTAGCCCTCAGAAAGCTGAGGCAAGAAGATGAAGAATTCAAGTCCTGCCTGGGCCACACAGTGACGCCTTATCTCAGACAAACAGAAAGATACTACCACAAAACCACACCTTCTCAACTGGCATTGAGCGAGTCTTTATATTCTGGTTCCTTTGCCTCCTTTCTCTCACCTTTTAAATTTTATTGTGCCATACTTCTTTGTAAATCATGGCCTGTCTCCACGCAAAGCTCAGCAAAACACATGATCACAATCCAGTGTTCATATGTACACAGCCCTGACTCAGGACAGTGGCTGAGTTTATGGTCTTCGTCCAAGGGTCTCCATTTGCCCGGTAATCTCTTTTGGTAGCTTTCTTTATTAATTGTGGGCTTTCCTAGACCCGGGTCCCATCAGAAGCCAGTCTTTTTGTCTTCTTGTCTCTCTTTCTTTCCTTTGTTGCTTTGGGTTATTGCTACTTTCACCTCCGTCTTTACATACTTTGGATTTTTCCCTCCACGGGCCATGCTTCTGGGAAACGCCCCTCTGATGTTCCTGAACCACCTTAGGGCAGGGCTCAGGGGTGGCTTTAGAGGTGGATCCACGCTGCAAAGTGTGGATCCCCCACTGAACTCTGGGTGATAAGCCCCTCTGCTCCACACTCCCTTTCCCTCTGGTGACTTTAAGTTGTTGCCTCCGGCAGATCAACATCATGCAGAGTGAGACGGTTCAGGATGTGCTGCTGCTCGACCCTCGGTGGCTCTGCACCAACGTCCTGGGGAAGCTGCTCTCCGTGGAGACCCCGCGGGCCCTACACCATTACCGGGGCCGTTATACCACGGAGGACATCCAACGCCTGGTCCCCGACAGTGATGTGGAGGAGCTGCTACAGATACTGGATGCCATGGATATCTGTGCCCGGGACCTGAGTAGTGGGACTATGGTGGATGTTCCTGCTCTGATCAAAACAGACAGCCTGCAGCGCTCCTGGGCGGATGAGGAGGATGAGGTGATGGTGTACGGTGGGGTGCGCATTGTCCCCGTGGAGCATCTCACTCCCTTCCCCTGTGGCATCTTCCACAAGGTTCAGGTCAACCTGTGCCGGTGGGTCCACCAGCAGAGTGCCGAGGGTGACGCCGACATCCGCCTGTGGGTGAGCGGCTGCAGGATCGCCAACCGCGGCGCGGAGCTGTTGGTGCTGCTGGTCAACCACGGCCAGGGCATCGAGGTTCAGGTGCGTGGGCTGGAGACGGAGAAGATCAAGTGCTGCCTCCTGCTGGACTCGGTGTGCAGCACCATCGAGAACGTCATGGCCACCACCTTGCCGGGGTTGTTGACGGTAAAGCACTACCTGAGCCCCCAGCAGCTGCGGGAACACCATGAACCGGTCATGGTCTACCAGCCCCGCGACTTCTTCCGCGCTCAGACCCTGAAGGAGAGCTCCCTTACCAACACCATGGGAGGGTACAAGGAGAGCTTCAGCAGTATCACCTGCTTCGGGTGTCACGACGTCTACTCACAGGCCAGTCTCGGCATGGACATCCACGCGTCAGACCTGAGTCTGCTGACCCGGAGGAAACTGAGCCGTCTGCTTGACCCACCCGACCCCATGGGGAAAGACTGGTGCCTTCTGGCCATGAACTTGGGCCTCCCAGACATGGTGGCCAAGCACAACATCACCACCAGGTCGCCTAGGGATTTCCTTCCCAGCCCAGCGCATGCCTTGCTGCAGGAATGGACCTCCTACCCCGAGAGTACGGTCGGCATCCTCATATCCAAACTCCGGGAGCTGGGGCGCCGAGACGCTGCTGACTTCTTACTGAAGGCCTCCTCCGTGTTCAAGATCAACCTTGATGGCAATGGCCAGGAGGCCTATGCCTCAAGCTGTAACAGTGGCACCTCGTACAATTCCATTAGCTCGGTGGTGTCCCGGTGAGGGCAGCCTTGGCTCGGGCAGGGTCTTTATGGACTGAGATGCAAGGGTGGTGGTGGTGGGGCTCCCCATCCTTCTCAGTACATTCCTTGTGCTTCTGAAGACATCCCCCCATCCTGTTCCTTGCTTCCCCACCTCCATTCCCCTCCCTCTCACGCATTCCCCCAGTCAAGAGCAGACCACATGCTTCGCTTTGGCCACGCGGGAAGCTAGCGCCCCTCCTGTCAGTGTTTTGGACTCCATCTCTCGTCCTCTAATACCTTGCTTCATATTCATAATTTTATTGGAATTCCAAACTTCTCAATGAAAAAAATTTAAAGTTCCTTACCAATTATCCTTTTTTAAAAAAAAGAAGGGAGCAGACATTTATCCGCAATGTGTATTTCTTACCTTTCCTCTGCTGTAGCAGCTCCTCAGCCTATCTCTTTTATATTTGTAGGAGAGGCTCCCATGCCTGGACCCCACTGTATGATTTATAAACAGACAGTATGTGAGTGCCTTTTGCAGAAGAGGGTGTGTTGAAATCGTCTGAGTCAGCCCGGCGCTGTCACCAAGGAAATGCTACCTCTCTGTCCCTTGCTGTGTGCTGATCATCGCCAGAGGTGCTTCACTCTGAGTTGTTGGTTTGGGTTTGGTATTCTCCTCCCCCCCCTTTTTTTTCTAGGGAGGGGGCTCTGTGTTTCATTTGGCAAGGAAAGAGGAAAAAGGAATCCTCCCCCCAGAGTGTTCATGGCCAGTGTTGCTGTAAGAAGACATCTTTTAAGTTGCTTTTGTTAAGACATCCATGTGAACATACATGTACATGAAACCTACCGACCATCATGCCTCACCGCTCCCTCCTGTCTCAGGTAGAAGGTTGACACAGTGTAGGGTTATGGAGACCCGTGTTAAGAATTCCCAAGACCCCAGCTCATAATCTGTGGCAGTCCGCTGTCGCTGGCGCATAGCAGATGGGTCCTATGTTGAGATCCTGGCTTGATCACTTCCTGTACTTGAAGTCTGAAAGAGAAAGAAAAGATAAGAAACAAGTTTTCTTGGGGTGATTGAGATTGTGATCGAATTCTAAATCACTATGAGGGAACATGTTTTAATTCTGTCCTGAGAAGCATGTTACATTACCGTATCATCTGTACATATATATATGCACTATGTATATACATATATATTAATACTGGTATTTTTACT
This sequence comes from Alexandromys fortis, assembly GCF_014885135.2. Lineage (NCBI taxonomy): Eukaryota > Metazoa > Chordata > Mammalia > Rodentia > Cricetidae > Alexandromys > Alexandromys fortis. The sequence goes on from NW_026067927.1 coordinate 39,707,982, forward strand.
TAATCTATAAGATGTCGTAAAAGAATTAAGTTTGTTTTTTTTTCTTTTGTTTTATAAATAAACTGTTGCGTATTGCATTTGATTGGTTAGTCCTTGATTCAGAGGAAGTTGTTCTCTCTAAGGTTTTGCTCCCGGTGTTCTGTTCCACGTCACCAGCTAATCTAGAATGCAGACAATCTAACTAACCTTCAGCCCTTGGAAAGCGCTGTACTTGGTCTAAGTGCTTCTTTATTTCTAAAATTAGATGACATGGTCCTTCGTCAGGACGGAGGTCCTTGTCTTCGGTGAATCCTCTGGTCAGAGTTGAACCAGGAAGATCCCCTGAAAAGATGTCAAGAAATAACCATCACCTTTTTTAGTAGCTGGCATCTGAGATGCTTCCCCAAAGATCCACAAAGGTTTGGGTCCCCATCGTTGCACTACTGGAAGATGGCAGAGCCGTTAGCCTGTGCCTAACTGCATGTGTAGGTACGTGCCTGTAATCCAACCAATTAAGGGGCACAGGCAGGAGGATTAGAGGCTCAAGGTCACCTTGGACACATAAGGAGTCAATGCCAACTTCAGCTACTTGAGACCCTTCCTCAGCTGGTGAAAGGAGAGCTGGAGGACAGTTGAGTGAGGAAGAGCGCTTGTTCCGCAAGTGTGAAGACCTGAGTGGGAATCCCTAGCACCCACTTAACCAACCCCAGCACTGAGGATCAGGGACGTGTGCCCTCTGCATGTGTCCCATTATGGTCTCCCATCTTAGTACGTGTCCAGAACAGTGGAGCCAACCGACCATGAACCCAAACTTCCGGATCAACAAAATGAACCTTTACTCTGTATAAGTTGAGTATCTTCGTTATTTGCTATGGTAACAGGAAACTGCCGGACACACACCTTCACAGGCAAGAGGGATCCTTGGGAAACTCTTGGGGTACCCCTAGTGGAGGACTTAGCCATTCCCCCCATCTGTCCCAATGATTGCTTGCTGGAGACAATGTGCCCCCAGTTCTGAGTCAGAAGGGAGTGAGGCCTTGCAGGGGTGTGGAGTGATCAGGAGAGAAGCTGTGTAAGTGCTTCTAATGCAGCGTGGGCCTGCCCTGTCGGAAGACCAGTCACTCTCGAGTGCACGGGGTGAGGTGAGGGGAACTCCGCCAGGCACTCAAGGCCTCAGTGGCCGTCCACAGCCTTGTAAGGAGTACGGGGTGGGAACGCTGGCAATCTATCTTTGTGGGAAGATCTTGTTCCATCCAAAGCACAGAATGTAGAAGTAAATTCAGCTTAGGGATGAGCTCCTTCCGACACACAACTTAGGTTCTGGACCTAACGGGATGGAGAGAATTAGACAAAACGGCACACTTCAGTCAGTCATGATTTGGCTTAAATCAGATCATCTAACCACAGGTGACCCTGTGCATGGCTCTGCCTCATGTTGATCCTTCATTTTTTTCCATTTTTTCATTTTATACAATATATCCTGATTATAGTTTCCCCTCCCTCTATCCCTTCCAGTTCCTCTCCAGCTCCCCTCCCCTCTGATTCAAGTCTTTCACTAGAAAAGAACAGGCTTCTAAGAGACGACAACCAAATGTGACAAAATCAAACATAATAGGATAAAGAAAAAACAAACAAACAAACAAGAAAAAAAACATCATATCCAAGTTGGACAAGGCAATCCAACAGAAAGAAAAGAATCCCAGGAACAGGCACAAGAATCAGAGATTCATCAGTTCTCACACCCAGGAGTCCCAAAAAGCACTAAGCGAAAAGCTACAATCTCTATGCAGAGGACCTAGTGGAGGCTCATGGTGGCCCTGTTGGCTTCGGTCTCTGTGAGCTCAGCTGCTTCTTGCTTAGTTGGTTCAGTGGGCCTTGTTCTCCTGGTGTCTCCCATCTTCTCTGACTCTTACACTCTTTCCATCTCCTCCTCCACAGGGTTCCCTGGGATCAGAGGGGAGGGATTTGATGGAGACATCCCATTTAGACTCTTTCTCTACGTAATGTCTCTCTGTGGACCTCTGTATCATTTCCTGACTGCTGCCAGAGGAAGCTTCTCTGTTGATGACTGAATAAGACATAGTATATACTTTATTATATTAATTATTATTGGAGCCCTTGAGTACCAGCCTCGGTACCCCCTCAGGACTCAGAACTGTATGTCTATGGCAGGCCATCTGAGGGTAAAAAATTAACTCAAGTACATTATCTCTGCGTCTTCTTTATTTTTCGTGCAAGAGGAGAAAGTGGCGTGAAGGGGGCCTGGAGGAGAGGAAGGACAAGAAGAAGAGTAAGGGGAAGAATAAGGAGAAGAAGGGGAAGAAGTAGAAGTAGTGAGGGGAAGATCTCTGGCCCATCTAGTCTCTGGTTCTTGGTTGCCCAAGCAGTGTTGGGTATCTTCATTTCATGGAGTGGGCCTTTAAGTCAGACCCGACATTGGTTGGCCACTCCCACAAGTTCTAGTCCACCCTTGCCCTGCTGTTACCAATACAGCTTCTGCAAACGTCTTTGGGGACATTTTTATTTTTGTCACTTTTTCTCTTCTGTGGCTCTGGAGATAAAAATCCAGGGCCTCATGCACACTAACAACGCTCGCCTGCGCACACCCTCAGCCTTTTTAACATATTTTCAACTGCACATAGAATATAAATGCATGGCTTGTTTTTACCTCGGTCATGTAATAATTAGCTCTAAGGAGAGAAAGTATTTCTACCAATCCGAGAACAGTGTGTTACACGCTGCTTCCCCAAGAAAAACCTTGTTTCATTAACTCTTAATAGCTGGCACTTTATAATTCTCTTTGGCTACTCCTTTCTTTTGCTACACATAATGGATTTTGTAATATTACACTTTTAGCAAGATGGGGAAGGAAATTCAGTACCCGCACTGTCGTGGGTGCTTGAGGAGTCAATCCTCATGGCTATTGTAGTTTGAAGAACATCTCGCTTCAGTACCCATTTATTTATGAGGCTACATGGAATTTTAGGACTTTCATCAAATTTCGAGGATTACTGAAGTTTTGTTTTTCTCACATATAAGCTGTAGATTTGTTGACATTTCCATTTCTTTTGTCCAGTGACTTATTTATTTATTTCTGATGAGTGCTGTATTTACTTCATCTCTTCCCTTATTCTCCTCATGCTAATTTCTCCGGTACACCCACATTCCTCAAATTCATTGTCTCTTATTCTTTAATATCATTGATCTATATAGGTATATACATATATAGCACATATACATATACATGTAAATTTATAAATACAGTCTGCAAAGTTGCTTCCATTTGGGATTGGCAGACATTCTTATTATTGTGTGTGTCAGCATAAAGCACATGTGTAGGCATACATCATGGCACAGGCATGAAGGTGGGTGTCAGACGAAGCCCTTGTTAAGTCAGTTCTCTCCTGCCACCGTTATATGGGTTCCAGAAGTCATAGTCAGGTTGGCACGCTTGCACAGTTTCTCTATCTCTGGAGACATCTTGCTGGCCCTAAGTTATTTCTTAAGTGATTGCATATAAGCATTAATAGTTAAACATGGGATTCCTACCTAACATTGCATGGTAATAAGTCATGTTGCAAATGGACATTTGGTTGGATAATATTACATGTTATTTTTAATGTTTATTCTTAGCTCAGTGAGCATCACCATACTTAGGTAATATTTGGAAGGGGCATGTTAAGCGACATTAGTGTCTTGAATACTCCCACTAAGTTTGGCAATTTCTCTATGAGTTCATCATTCATAGACTGGAACAGACATTCCAGCAGAGACTTTCAACAGACACGCATGTCCTGTTCTACGAGAAACCAAAATAAACCTAGGAGAATGAATACAAGATATGCAGGACCCGTGAGGCGGTGGTGAAGCTTGATAGTCATCCTCGCTGGGCTTAGAGCACAGATGTAGTCAGATATTCTATGTGTTTCTGTTACGGTGCTTTTAGATGAGAGGGACAATGGAGTTAGTGGACTTTGTGTACATCGGATCGCCTCCCATCACACAGGTACGTCTCGCTTGCCCTTCAGCTGAAGGCAGGAATGAAATGAAAGAAAGTTGTCCTGCCAGCGGGAGTAAGTTCCTCAGCAGACAGCCTTCATCAGCACCGCTCTCTTTGGTTGTTAGAGCTGAGTTTACTATTGTTTTGATTTTTGAGTTGTGGTTTGGCTTAGGCTGGCATTGAATTTTCAATTATCTTACCCTTAGGGCTAGAAGTGCATGAATGTACTATCACATCCAGCTCCTACTGACAGCCTTTGAACTTGACTGGTGACAGAATCTTTCTTTGGGGCAACTACCCTGTCAGCCCAGATCTGGGACTGGCCAGGCATAAATCAACTCCTGAAAATCAGACATGCCCTCCGTCCAGCCCTCCTTTGTCACAGTGTGACATCTCAGGGACAGATGGTGGCTGACTCGGTCCCACAGTTGTTATTCCTGTCTCTGGCAATCTTTCCATCACCATCCACGCTCCATTTTGTACCCTCGTTGAGAGCACGCCATGTTTCCACTGTACGCAAGGACTACAGTCTTCACTAGTGTGTGCCGATGCTGTGATTGCCTCCTGCAAACACTCTGCTCGGGACGTGGGCGCCACAGAAACACGGGTGGTAAGAGTCAGGTACAGAAAGGGCAGATGTCTTTCCAGGTACGTGTGTTTCAGAATTAAGAGAAAAAGTTCAGAATTTAGTTTTGTAACCGTACTAACAGTGTCAGTACCCCTGGGAGACCTGTGACATCACTGTATGGTGGCCAGGTGTGATGGTTCTCTGGTCAGGGTAAGAGCATAAAGCCTTTGGAGGCCTGGTCAGGTTCTAATTGCAAGCAAGAAGCTTGTGTGTGATGTTCGGATGTAGGTATGTTTGGCAGTTCCCACCTGTTCTTGACCAGCTAGTATTTCTTCTTGTCAGATTCTCTTCCTTCAAAGTCATATCTGATCACAAGAGAGTGCGAGTCAGGGTTTTGTTGCAATTTGGATCATAATAATTGCCTAAAAAATAAATTAAAAACAAAGCCGAAGCTCAGCCAAGCGTCTCCATATACTCAGCAGTGACATATTCTGCCATCATCTCTAAACTCAGGAAGATGACAGAAATACCCCAAAGACTTTAAAGTAGAATCCATTTTTTTAAAACTGAAGGTCAGGATTTAGGTTCTCATTTGAAACTAACAATAGTTCAGATTAGCACATATCCTTTTGTAAAGGACTTGGTGAGATCCACAGACGGTGATGCTTGGGTGCTTGTGTATTGACATAGGTTCCACTGTTCTACTACCCAGGGTACAAACTCCTAGGTCGAGCTCAGAGTTGAGCCTGCCCAGCTTCAATAGTGCTGTCTGATAACCTGTTCAATCTCGGAGGACAGCACAGAACACAAAATTTGTTGATTAGACAATTTAAATGTAAGGTAAAAAGCTCTTCGGGGCGAATTAACAACTTAAACAATGAAGCTGTATACTTAACAGTGTAGGTATTGAAGAACTTGTAGGGGTTGGGGATATAGCCCAGTGGTAGAGCACTTACCTCGCAAGCACAAGGCCCTGGTTCAGTTCTCAGCTTCGGGGGAAAAAGAATTTGTTAAATGCTTACATATTTGGGGGTGTGTTTAGACTGAGGACAAATGGACACACCAGGTAAAAATTGTTGTGTGCCCAGAAGAAGCAGCTGTGTGGAATCCATGCACCAAGATCTTTTCATTCCCTTTTGCTCATCAAAGGACCGTTCATGCTGGAAGGTCCCAGGACCTTCTACATCATTCCTGCATGAGCTTCCATCCAGGGCCTACTTACCTCCCTTACAGAACCAGAAGAAACCCCATTGTCCACCAACAGCAGCAGAGATGAGCCCCTCCCTGGCCACAGCTCCCTTAGGAGCATTGTCATTCCCTGGGATGGGCACAAACCCCATGCCTTAGAGCAGAACACCACCGGTCATACACGCTGGATCCTTGCTTTTAAAGGTAAAGGGGGGAAGGGACTCAGTTACTTCAACCGCCTTCTAGGGGGCAAGAGTCAGAGCTGCAGCTCTTCACCCCTTGCAGCTGAGCGTCTGTCTGTAGTCCAGACTCTTATGACTCCTCCCAGGATGGTCAGCGCTATTCATTGATCTAAGCTGAAAATTAGCTTCTGTCTTCAGTGACACTTTCTGGGTCCATCAGTCCACAAGAAAAGCTTTTTATCTTAGCAGAACATGTTAGCTGTGGAGTTAGCGTGTGTTTGCTCCGTGTTAGGTAACACTAGAGCATGCTCCGCTGAGCTTCTCATTACTGCAGAGCAGTGCAGATGGTAAAGCTTCCTAACGACAGAACTGACGGTTTGCAGACGTGGCTTCTGACCTCTAAAATGTCAGTTCTGAGACGGGTATGTTATCTCTGCAGTTTCTCCCTTTCTGAAACCAGAGCAGTGAAGGTAATGGCATTTACCCTGATTTCGAATGGGTAGGAGCTCTCTGTGTTCTAGCCCCCAGCTCACCCTGGAAGGCTCTGTGCCTTAATCCCGCCTTGCAGCCCTGATTGTGTTGAGGTAAAGAACAGTCCACTAGGCTCCGCTCACTCAGTGAGACCAGCTTTCCAGTTTCCTGGGACATCTGCCCTTCTAGGCTCCCAGAAGTTCCAAAAATCCAACAAGCATAGCACAGACCCTGATAGGGAGTTGAAAGGCTGTTGCCCACAGAACCAGTGTCAACACACCAAAAGCAGGTCACGTGTCTGAGTTCTGTAAAGGAAAGCAGAGGGCTGTGTGTCCCTCCACAGAGCAGGGACGGCAGCTCCCTCTGGGCATCCCGTGGACAATTGACAGAGGGAGGGTGGAGAGCCCTACCTGGTCCTCTGCTGGAGAACTGTAGCTTCTCTCTCTCCAACCCACAGGTCTGTCTGGGGATCTCTTTCTGTTGAGGTTCCTGGAGTACCCCATTCCTGTGTTTCTGGTTCTGAAAATCATTCTTCAACACCTTTAATTCTTCAGTGTTCTTCAAGAAAAAGCAAATAAAGCATTAGGGGAGTATTTGTTTTGTATAAAGAAAGCTGAGAAGAAAGGGCAGCATTGGGGCATCCTCACCACACTCGCCACGTCTCCAGAGGTGCTTATCTTTGTGGTGAAGCCATGCTTCCCAAGGTTTTCCCCACTGTACAACTGGGTCATTTTCATGTTCTTCTCCCAAATGGCTCTCCCCTGTTCTTCTTCTCTCTAGAAGCATAAAACCAGCAGGGTTTATTTCCCCTTAAAACCCAATCTAAGCCCACCAAGTGATCCTGTAGGCATGGATGAAGAGGACTCATGCCAGGGATGGCTGTATACTTTTGGTAGCCATTCTAAAGACTAGAGGCACTAGGGATGTGTGCACACTGTGGTCGATTGGGCTCTGCCTTGGAAAGATCTGAGTCCTAGAACCTGTACTGTGGTCATGAGCTCCTATAGCAAGGAGCATTCTCACTGGGGTCCCTCTGGACAGTTTGCATGATACCAACCGGGTTGTATGTTCTTCCGCGTTTCATCTTCCATTTGTACCACTGAGCATCAAAACTGGAGTCAAATATGGGAGCAGCTAAGGCCACTCCCAGGAAAAGGACCGTCAGGTAGAGAGCAGGACTCATGTCTTAAGGGTCTGTAGAAGGAAGAGAAGTGAGGGCCTGAGTAAGCCAATGCTTCTAGTAAATCTTTTATACCTAGCCGAGAAATCAAGGCTAGCAAGGAAAAACAACGAAGACTTGCTAAAGTGGATGGGAAGGCTCATGAAGCCCCAGCCCTGCAGAAGGGACTGCAAAGAACAGGGAAATGTGGAGGAAGAGAAGTCGTTGTTTCTAGGGAAGGTTATACCAATGGGTTATCTAATACTCAGAAAAGAAATGTACCAGGACTAAGCAGGGTGTATTTTGGAATATATGTATGTAACAAAAATGAAAAAAGAGACTGGAAATTTGATAGGGCAGTAAGGGAGGGTATATATGGGAGGGTTTGGAGGGAGGAGAGAGAAAGAACGAATGGTGTAATTATATTATGATCTCAAAAAATAAAAGAAGAAATAAAAAACCTTCAGTCTCAGAAGAAACCAACTGCAGAAGCAGCAGCAGCCACAGCAACAACAGTCCCACAAAAGCTAGAACTTGTCCCAGATCCCTGCCCACCTAAGCTTGTTCTCTCTGCCCCCGCTTCTTAAAAACAGAGACAAGAAACAAAACCAAAGTAAGACCCCCCCCAAAAAAAAACAGATAGGAAAAAGACCAATAGGACAGAAAATGTCAAAGCGAACCAAAACAAAATAAAAGTTCGTGAAAACAGCGCTGAGTTCATCCTGTGTTGGTCAAATATGCCTGGGCACAGGGTTTGCCCTGGAACATGGCGGATCTGCATGACACCGGTTGGAGAAAACCGGTTTTCCCTTTGCCAGCGGGTATCAACGGCAGCTAACTCTTTGGTTAGTGTTTGGACCCTTGTCCACTTTGCTGTCTCCATTTCTGAAAATGAGAGGACTTTGCCTGGCAGAGGCGGTACAGAAAGAGGTGAGCATCTCAGCCTCCTGTGCACAAGTCCAGCTTTTCTGTCTCAGGTTGGCCGACTCAGACCTTGCCATAATTGCACATTCTGGGACACCTCCTCCCACCCCGTGTGGTCTGGAGGCCTCGCGGGATGCCCCATTCACTCTCTGCCGTTGGCTCCGCTGGAGAAGACATTCCTGTTTCTGGAGGTCCAGTTAGCCTGAGAGAGCTTGTCCCCTGGAGGGATCCCCTCCTCAAATCCCTCTCCTCACCCTTCCTCGCGGGGCTGGGGAAGCTTACCTGAGGTGATACAGCTACGCAGGTGCACTCCTCAAATTCAGCTCTTCAGAGATTGCAATCTTGCAATCCTCGGACTGTGCTACCTGGCCTCTGGCTTTGAAATCACAGGTTTGCTGGGAGCCTAACCCTCCCATCTTTGCTGTCACAGCTGATGGGTGTGGCCTGAGACCTCTCTGCCTCTCTGGGTGTGGTTTCTTGGTCCCAGTTTGCCCCAGATCATGCTTTTACCTGAAGGTGGAATAACCTGACCCTTTGACTTTTGACCTTCACCCTCTTGTTGCTTTTTTGTCAAAAAGCCCTCTGCCATGTTAAGGCCCAGCAAGAAGGCACTCGTAGATCCTGGCACCTTGACAATGAACTTCTGAGCCCCTAGAACTGACAGACGATTAATTATGTTCATCATAAATTACCCCGCCCCCACCACTCCAGGACAGCAATACACAACAGACGGAGGAATCTCTAGGTGCGTGGGAATGGCGCCATGCTGGACTTGCTCTTTTACGTCTGAATATTCCCTCTACACAATATCATGATGATGCTGCTCAGAGGTCACGTCACAAATGTCTTTATTTTTAAGGCTAAATAACAGTGTTCCACTTTTTTGGTCCACACCACATTTTATTTATTCCTCGACGGACACTGTTTACAATGCTCCGGTCAGTGTTGACCTATAAATAACTGCTTTCACTCCTTGTACAGATTTACCCAAAAGTGAGAGTCCTGGGCAGGTAATTCTATGTCTGTAATAGTGGATTCACCTTATTGCCCGCACGCGGCACAAGTCTCTAGTCACCTCGGCCACACTGTTTCCTTTTGCTCCTCTCCTTTCATCGTATTCTGACTCTGATTTGTCCATTTCTAGTGACTAATGAGATGGAGTGTCTTCTCTGTGCTGAGTGCTCAGTGTTGACCACGAAGGACACTCTCTTTTGGGGCTCTGTGGTTTACCTGGGGCTGTTTTGTTTGGTCATTTTGGAGTTGGCATTTAGGAGTTCTTCCAATCTTCTAGATGTTAGCTCCTCATTAGAGTCATGACTGGCAAATGCTTTTTCTCTGAGCATTGGTTTTTCTATTACACTGAATGAAATAAGGTGTCCACTTTTATGAAATTCAGTCGATTTACTTAATTATTGTGTCATGTTTGAAAATCAAACCCTATGTCTCAAAACTTTTCTCTGGTGTTTTCTTCTGCTTTACAGTTTGCTTTAAAAAATCATGCATTTATTGGGCATGTGGGCATGTGTGTGTGTGTGTGTGTACGTGTATGTGTGCATGTGTGTGTGTGGCATGCACACACATATGCTACAGTGCACACCTACAGGTTGGAGGAGCTTGTGGAAGTCAGTTCTCTCTTTCCACCGTGTAGATTCTGAGAGCTGAACTCAGCCATCAGGTAGGTAGTGAGTGCTTTTATTCACCAGACCACTGCAGCTCTATGTCTTATGTGCAGGTGTCAGACCCACTGAAATAATGTCTGTCTGTATACATTATAAGCCAATGATGAGCTCCATTCATTATATGTGGAAAACTGGGTTTCCTGGCACCATCGCTGGCAACTGTGTACTTTCCCCAGTAAATAACTTTGTCAGCAGCAGAAGAGTTTCAAAGTCATCCATACACACATGGCCTTAAGATGTTGAACATAAAGAAACTCTTTATCCCATGTCCAGTTCCTGGAGCTCAGGGGCTTGGAAATGCACCTGCATGTGACCAGAAGAAGATTGTCTCTGGAAAGGCAGCAGAGTTCAGTGGGATTCATCCGCCAACAGGTCTCCATCCCTAAGGCAGCAGAGTTCAGTGGGATTCATCCACCAACAGGTCTCCATCCCTAAGGCAGCAGAGCTCAGTGTGATCCCTCCATCAACAGGTCTCCATCCCTAAGACAGCAGAGCTCAGTGTGGTCCCTCCATCAACAGGTCTCCATCCCTAAGGCAGCAGAGCTCAGTGTGATCCCTCCATCAACAGGTCTTTACTCCTGCTCTACCTTTGCCTTGGGCTTCAGCTCCCTAAGTGGTGGAAACCCAGCCAGAGCATTAGCACCATCGCTTGAGCCGGGCAGAGGACGTGTGGAAGCTGCTGCTCTAAACAGTGGTCTCTCTGTGGGAAAGGGATGGAAATGCATCAGAGAATCCATGGACTCTTTTTTACCGAGTGAATCTTGATCAAGAGATGTCTAAATGTAGGATCAAGAGGGAGAGAACCATCTTAGCAAGAGAGCAAAAGGCACATTTGTGCCTGACTATTGAAATATCTGCAGATACAAAAGGCATTGGTGCATCCTAGAAAGGCCACGGTGCTGTGTTTGGCCTTCCCTGCTCCTCTTCCCTGCCCATGTTGTAGGAAAATGACTTTGACAATGCTATTAGCAGATGTATCTTAGTGTAGTATCTCATTGTCCTCAGGTGGCATAGCTAGAGAGTTTCTTTGGAATCAGTCCATGCTTATCTTTCTTTGAACCTCGGTTATTCCATGTTGGGCTACTATCTCATAGCCAGGGACATAGATAATGGCACATATGTTTAAGTCAGATTATTGCTCAGCATCCTGGTTCACGAGATAGTAAGGAGACAGCATGTTGGGGTTAATCCTCACCTTCGCTAGTCTCACCCCAGGTCAGTAACCCACAAACCCTCTTCCAGGTCTTAGAGTTTCTCTTTCGTAGATCTGACTTGTACTTCTTGCCACCAACTGACTTCTACAGAAGAGGACATCACACCAGTCGAGACCCCATGTGAGTGTAAAATGCACTTGGAGAAGTGGCTGTCGCCTCCTTGTCTAGGATCTGTGCAGCTCACACTGAACTTGTAAGTGCTTTGGGCAGTTGAACACTGGGCTGGGAGGAAGACCAGCCTCTGTGTGTTTTATGGAGTAGAAACTGGTTTCTCCTTGGACCCTACAGAGTTGAGGATAAAGCTTGGGATCACTTGCATCAAGAACAGGAAGCAGCAACCTATAATTTGAGTAGTTGGGAAGAGGGGCAGAGCACACAGGAAAGAACCATCACCTCACAGGGTGGAAGCAATGATTTAGCAGATCTTCAGAGCTCCTTGGTTTTGATTTTGAGGGGATCACAAAAGACGCCAATGATTTATGCAAGCGTCTTTTACCCCCTTTTCTCCCTTTCTTTTGAGGCAGGGTCTCACCATGTCTCCAGGCTGCCCTTGTGATCTCCCTGCCAAAAGCTAGAGTTGCAAGCATCCAGCACCATACCTGGAAGCAGCATCTTCTTTTGAAAACGTGGCTCAGGTATGCATTTAGGGTCAGTGGATAAATGAACTCCACTGTTTGAATAACTGATTTTCAGTTAGCGATCTTTATGTCTTGGCTTAAAAGTCTGACAATGCTTAGGTTTTAAGAAGGGGCAGAATTTTGTTTGCTCTAAATGGTCAAGAGTGGACATTCCAGTGAGACAGAGGACAGCATGCAATTCTAGATGCTGGAGGCTCCAGGGAGATGCGGGACCTCAGCCTTGTCCAGCCAGCCTGACTTCAAAGATTCCATTTGGGCCGACTCCAGCCAGGCTCCTGAGCCTTCTACTGGTTCCATCTGTGACCGGGTTTAGCAAAGAGTCTTTTGAAGTCAGTTAAGCGAAGCCCGCATTCCGAATATCTGTTTGCGCTTCATATCTGATCAGGTTCCTGCTCTTTCCCCACCATGCCCTAGCTAACAGATGCTCGTTCTGGGCTGTTTGCAGCAAGAATCTTGTTAGGGCTGTTTGGCCAGAGTCCTCCTTACCTCGGAGATTCCACCATGTGCTCCTGGGCCTCCCATCTATGACTGTGCTGTACTTAAACCTATCCCCTTCCTCAGCTCCAAGGCCCCATTGCAATGGTGCCTCTGCCTATTGCAATTGTCCATAATGTATTTCATTATGGTTGAAGGCCATTGGTAACTCTTTTCCTTGTTAAAGAGTTAGTCTTTTCTTCACTATTCTGTCATGACAACAGATGAGTAGAATACAAGCAGAGATAAGCGCTCTAGGGAGTCTTGGACTTTCACCTTCTCATGATGGCTAAAGTTTGTTCCATTTCTCGTGGTACTCTCAGTCTTGAGACCCCCCCCTTTTTCAAAGCAAATTGATGCAGGCAGATGGGGGATTGGTATAAGGGAAGGGTGGAAGTCAAGATCCTCCCACTCAGCTAAGTTCTGCTCACTGAAAGGCTGCTCATCTTGGTTGCTTCTTCCCTTCAGAGAGCTTCTCAGTGCTACATTTGTGTGTTCCTGCACCCTCCACTGATGTGGTCATCTTACCTATACAATGGCACCAAGGAAGACAGTTGTCTCTTAGGGACTGCACCTGATGAAGGGCCCCAATAAGGAGCCTCCTTGAGAACTACAAAAGCAGTCTGCAGGGAGAAGAATCAATTTTTATACAAAGGTGCAGCCGTCTGGGCAGTAACTGAGGTATTGCCTTCCTTCTTAAAATTCCCCTGTAAAACTTTTAACCTGTGGATCTTTTAAAAAAAAAATGTCAATAAATGAAAAAGTTTTTGTTAATTAAAAGTTGACATAAATATCAGTTCCATCGAAAACAGATGAGATGGACCCTAAGAAACTTACTGGAGAGAATATATACTCCTCAGTGGAGATAATACATTTCACTTAATTAAATTATAATAAATACCATGCAAACAGTTTAAGTATGTTGATTAGCTTTTTCTTTCTTTCTTTTTTTTTTTTGTCAGTTTGACACAAGCTAGGGTCATCTGGGAAGAGACCTCAATTGAGAAAATACTTCCATCATAATGACCTATAGGCAAGTCTCTGAGACTTTTTTTTTCTAATTTTTTCTTTTTTTATTGTCAGTATTTTTATATAATAGTGATACCCATACACACACATAAATACTATTATTTTTCTTTTCAGACAACACTTACTATATTCTAAGGAAATCTTACATAGAATGTTAATTATTCATAATATTTTTATGGCTGTTCATTATTCAATCAAGTACCCACTGCATGTCCTTGTAATTGCAAATTGGGCTTAGTTTTAATTTTTGGATCTTATTAAATACCTTATAAAAGAAACTCCCCCCCAAAAAATATTTCTTTTTTATTGAAAATAGATTCTTCTGTCCCTCCACTCCTTTGAACTCACTCCACACCTCCCTCTCCCCCAGATCCACACCCCTCCATTTCCAGTCTTGTCCAGCTGAGACATTTTCTTAATTAGTGATTGATGTGATAGGATCCAGCCTACTAAAGGTGGTGTCATCCCTGAGCAGGTGGTCATAGTTGTTTATAAAAGAGGTGGAGAAAGCCCTGGGGAAACGCCAGTAACCAGAGTGCCTCCCTGGTTTCTGCTTCCGTTCACACTTCCAGGCTCCTGCCTTGAGTTCCTTCATGTTGGATTGTAAACTATAAGCTAAAACAAACCCTTTCATTCCCAAGTTGTTTTGGTCAGTGTTTTATCATGCCAACAGAAATTAGGAAGCACAATAGGTCATTTATCAATTTAAAACAAAATTAACATTGTTTCCTCTTTTCACATGGAATTTCATTGAAAAGTGTGTTGGTTCTACATACACAAGTATGGTATAAGGAACATTGACATGCTTGGTATCTACAAAGAATCTCTAAAAAAAACAGGTAATATTATCAGTAAGGATTTTTAAACTCAAGCATCACCTGTCATTTTTCTGTTTTTTATAAAATGTTCTGACAAGAGATGTTTTGAGAAATGAAGGGTTCATTCTGAATCACAGTTCCAGGGTACAGTTCACTCTGCAGAGAGTCCTAGCATCGGGAATGTGGGGAAGAAAGAAGTTGGTCACGAGGGTGGCTGCAGGCTTGTGTTCTAGATAACTCTAGATCAAATTAAAACCAACCTGACCCCAGTCAGAATGGCTGAGATGAAGAGACAACATTGTCTCTTTACCTATGCGACTTTTTGACCCACAAATTCTGCAACTCTTTAAGTATTTAGCGGTCACTCATGGTCAGGGACATTATAACAATCTCAGAAGAATTCAGCTCCATGGTCCACAAAGTCCCCTCTCAACCTCCACCCTCCTTGCAATGACTAGACATTGTACAGCTCCATGGTGCGGGTCAATGACGTCATTCTGCCTGTGCACCCCAGGTAGTGGGCTTGGACCCACAGATGTGCAGTCTGCATCTGTGTACACAGACCCAGCACTTTATCAGCTGCTTTCTTTGTCTTCCTTGTATTCTGTCAGGCACTAAACAGAGTGTCTTCCCTGTGTTAGGTGCCCTGAAGACACAAAGGTGTCCTGATAAGGATAAAGAAGTTGAAAATGGCCCCAGGGCGCAGCTAAATCTTGTGACTGACAAACCTGAAATCCAGCACTTGTGCACATCACTTCACCATGAAGATAAAGATTCACACTCACCCAGAACAGTGTTCTGCTTGTCAGTGCTCAGCCACCATCTCCAGGTCCCTGAAACCTGTGACTCTAGTCCCCCCGTAAGCCCATGACCTCCCTGTGACAGATAGAGCTGCTTCCTTGACTTCAGATGCCACCAGAATCTTAGCAGCTGACAATCAAATAGAAAGCCAGAGCAGAAGCTGGAGCCTGAGGCTAAAAGCAAAGGAACGCACTGATTGGCTCTCAAGTCAAAGATTCTACCCGCATTTGTGTCTAGAGTGGACATTTGGATGTTCTAGGAACAGTAGTGGAATAGCCCTTTAGATGCAAGCTCCGTGTCACCTGTGTGGGACTTGACATCTGATCCTTCAGGCTTCCACCATGGCCTTTTACAGAGCACGGACTCGGAAGACAGCACTCCTCCCTTCCCTGATGGAATCCCGTTACTCTTTCTCCTCTACTTTAGGACTCCGTGGGATTGGGGGGGGGGCTTTAACACAGTGGTTCTCAACCTTCCCAATGCTGGGACCCTTTTAATACAGTCCCTCATGTTGTGGTGCTCCCCAATCATACAATTATTTTGTTGCTACTTCATAACTATAATTTTGCTACTGTTATGAATCGTAATATAAATATCTTTTTTCTCTTTTTTTCGAGACAGGGTTTCTCTGTAGCTTTGGAGCCTATCCTGGAACTAGCTCTTGTAGACTCGGCTGGACTCAAACTCACAGAGATCCGCCTGCCTCTGCCTCCAGAGTGCTGGGATTAAAGGCGTGTGCCACCACCACCCAGCTAATATAAATATCTTATGTGCAGGAGATCTGATGGTGGCCTCAAAAGAGATTGTGACCCAAAGGTTGAGAACCCCTGCTCTGTGGGCCTGCCTGCTCTTCCTGCAGGACCCTCCAAAGCATCTTGTTTTCAGCCTTCTGAGATGAATCTCTGAGGATATAGGTGCCTCATTGATCTTCCTCCATTTCTATGAGAGCCACTATTCCTGTGCAGCTGCTCCTCGAAGTCCTGCCCCACCGCACCACCAGGAGCAGCAGGGGATAAAGCCCTGGGCATGATCCTCACACTCTCCCCTAACCATAGAGGAGAGTCAGGGAAGATTTTATCTTCAGCCACTTGCTGTGACCAAACTGTTGAGGATTGGTTTAGGGTTGGTGAGACTGTGGAGAAGGAAGGGCCTTTTGTTTGTTCCTGAGAATGGGGTGGGTTGTTTGGAGTGGATAATACCCAGGAATGGCAAATGCTTTTTGAGTAAGCATACTGTTGTGCCTGGAAACTCGCCGCCATCTTTCAGAGGTGAACACTTAAGTGTCGGTACCCTGTCTCTCACATATGTAAAGACTTATATAATTAGTATTAAGTATTTGCCAGAGACCATTAGATACAGTTTACACTTAGAGGCATGGGAGGGTTCGGCATTCACCACTGAGCACAAAAGTGAAATCTTAGAACATGCATCCCAGAATATTATCAAAGGGCAAATTATTATTACTAGAGCCCTTAAATTCGATTTGCCATCTATGAAACTGGTAAGTAGTTGTGTATTTATTCATAAAGAAGGAAAGGAATAATGTGTGGCAAATTGTTACCAGTGATGTTGGCAATGGGAGGAAGTGGGATCTGGTTGGAAATGCTAGGTTTTAATATTGCATTATTTTTTGTTATTCAGCATTATCTTACTTGAAGTGTCCCAGTGAGATATTGCTGTAGCAATAAAATTAAAGCATCTCTGCATATGCACGTATTTGGAAAGGGATTATATGCACTGAGAGAAACCCTTGTACGTTGTAAGATAATACCACACTGTGTATCGTGTCTTACGTTCCGTTTCCCCTCTGAGGTAGGAGACACATCGTCTCTCCAAAATTGTAGTGCCCTCCCCTTCAGGTCCAACATTTCTCCTGATTCGAAATTCAAGGAAATATACATGGTAAATATTTTCAAACCCTATGGCAAACAATTTAAACCTGAAAATTTGTGTGGATTAAAATAAATTCAAATTTCAAGAATTTTCATTTAGTTTTTTTTTATTACTTGTTGCACCATGGTTGACGGTGACTACATAAAAGTCTGGAATGAACTTTGATCATGGCTGAAATATTGACCTAACGACAATATTGATCATTTGCCCTAAACCACCGCCACCTCCTCTGTGTCCTCACACTAAATCACACGTGTGACTAAGAGACGCCATGGCAACAAAGACAGAAGGAAGCCCCATCAGTCTTTTAAACGTAGGTTTTATAAGAACTGTGTCCATCTTGTAAAAAAAACGAAATTTCATAACTCATTAATGCAAATCTGCTCACAGTAGCAGAGCGGCAATCACATTTGACTGGAGAAAACTGTCCCAGAAGTCACATCGAGTGTGGATCCGCAGTGACTCAGGTGTCACTCCCCCACAGCAGAGGCTGGTCCAGGAAGGGGGAGCCCCCCTCCTCCGTGCCTTTCCCATTTCTTCCTTGTTGCTGCCCAGAAGCTCACACAGTGGGGTACACGGCATGTGTCACAATTCCACAGTTGTTGTTACGGTCTCGAGCCATCTTTATGTAGCCGTTCATGCCCCAACTTGCGCCCCAGCTGGAAGAAGAGCATATTAGCCATTAGGTAGAAAGAACACACCACAGAGCCTTCATGACATTAACTCCCATGAAACAGAGACAGAGGCCACACTTGACAGACAGGATGGGAGAAGGCAGAGGGTCACCACCTGGTTACACAAGACTGTGAACCACAGCAGAGATAGGACAGGGCATCTTCCCACCCACATTTAGCTCAGAACTAGAAATGCATTGGGTTCAAATTCCATCTTAACAATCTCCAAACCATGATAGAGTCTTATTGTTACAAGCACCCTAAAAAGTCACTTATTTAAAATATGTGGGGTAAATTGCTAACACCTGCACCCAAGTGCTGCCTGACCAACAGTACTTTCCTTTAGTGTCTCCGACATAAATGATTTTTGGTTATTTATACCTGTTCTTGACAAGCCAGTATTTCTTGCCATCTGATTCTTCACCATAGCCAACCACCAGGACAGCGTGATCCAGATCAATGCTGCTACAGTTTGGCTCATAATACATGCCTGAGAGACAAAATCAAGGCCAAATGTGAGGCTCCAGTAACCCCACTGTGACTGCTGTCACCCACACTAATGGGAGGATTTCTAATTTTGGTTCAATGTTATACACATGGGAGTGATCCTGTGTTAGCAAGGCTTGGGGCACAGACTCTTTTAGGTAACATAACAGAAAAGGGTTCACATAAGTCCTCAGGGAAAATACTTGCTTGAATGGTTGTAAGTGTGTCAATCCATAGAAAGCACATGAAAATACAAAATACAGGAGTCAAGAAGGACCCCTGAGACTGAACTACAGAAATGGACTAGCTATTTAAAATCTTAAAGATTCAGTAGCTGCAGAAAATTCAATAAAATTAAGACCTGCTGGGTGGTGGTGGCGCTTGCCAGTACTCGGGAGGCAGAGGCAGGCAGATCTCTGAGTTCAAGGCCAGCCTGGTCTAGAGTAAGTTCCAGGACAGGCTCCAGAGCTACAAAGAAACCTTGTCTTGAAAAAACAAAAACAAAAACAAACAAACAAAAAAAACAAAAATAAATAAATAAAATTAAGACACATAAATCCAATTTGCTAATTAAGAAAATGGATATCTATATATGTTTGTATGTTTGTGGAATTGTGTTTAAATACTGTCCTGTAGAAACAGCATAAATATTTCTCCATTTCAAAATATTTACATCAGATTTTATATAGCAAGTCAAACTCATGGACGGTGTTGGAGGCACGTTCCCCTGATTACTGGACGGAAGAACACTTACCTCCACTATAGAACCTGAAGGAATAGTGATGAGAATCAATTCCCACAGAGACAGGCCCCACAGTGGCCACGGCATTCATTAGGGCTGCCTCACTAACTGGGATTTTCACATAGCCTGTGA
Source organism: Alexandromys fortis (assembly GCF_014885135.2). Taxonomy (NCBI): domain Eukaryota; kingdom Metazoa; phylum Chordata; class Mammalia; order Rodentia; family Cricetidae; genus Alexandromys; species Alexandromys fortis. The sequence continues at coordinate 39,727,033 of NW_026067927.1, forward strand.
CGTTAGCTGCAGAAGACTTAGGATCATATCTGCAGGGTCCGTTCTTTGAAAGGCAAAGGTAAAAAAAAAAAAAAAGAAAAAGTCATGGTTATTGCTGTACACCTTCTGGGGACCCTGAGTCAGAACTCAGCTCGGCTCAACTGCCATCCACACAGGTGATCTCCATGTTTATACACTCATAAAATGTCTCAGGACCTGAGAAGCTGGTAGATTTCGGTGGCTGGATGAACAGCCTTCAATGACACCCACATCTTCAATGCCATGCCATGCATATTCCTATAGATACTAAGCTATCCAAGGCGGAGCAATATGAACCATGTGTGGAGGGTTTGCATGCACTCCGTGGGAGCACAAGCAGAGACAGCTACATGGAAGCCATGGACTCAGACCAGCACGCACAGGCTGACACTTTAACCGCTGCACTCGGGGTTTAATAGGATGGATTCTACCATGGAAACAAGTTCTGAGGACAGTAGATTAACTCTGCAATTTTTCCGCTTTGTAAACTTGATCAGGAAAGACAGCATCTCAGGATTTGTACTTACCCGTGCTTCATACGCATAAGACGCCCTTGTGTCCAGGCCTCTGTTGTCCTTCACATACTGGAAGGCGTACTCCATCAAGCCACCGTCACAGCCGCTGTTCCCATACGACCAGGAGCAGTCCACTAGGTTCTGTTCACTCAGAGGAACCAGTCTGCCTGTTTTCCGGAACATCTGTCCTTCTAGGGAACCAACGGCACTAAATGCCCAACAAGCACCACATTGACCCTAGAAAAGAAAGAAAAAGCTCTCACCTAGAAAACTAAGACAGTTGTTTGACAGCAATTCACATGAAGAAATAATTTCACTATCAGTGAACTGCCTGCTGCCCCAATAGTCAGCAAGACAAGGATGGCATTTCTTTCTTGACTTGGTGGTGGACGGTGATACCGAGAATACAAGATGTCCTACCTGGTTTTTCACAGGAGTCACATAGCCATGATCTCTCCAGTCCACAAACGTGGGGATGTCACCCAGCAGAGGCTCCTGGAACACATCCACCTCCTTGGATCCCACGCTTTGAAAGCCAGTCATCAATTCCCTGAATTCTGTATTGGTCTTCAAGAAAGAGTAAAGAAGTCATTGCAAAGGAGAGAAGGCTGACGAAGAGCTGAAGAGAGGAGGCCCCGTTCTGTCGTCGCGTGCACTCACCAAGTCCCCGAAGGCGTTCATCTCCATGCTGAAGTCATGCACTCCCTTAGCGTAGCCCGCGTTGTGCAGCTCAATCACCTTCCTGTTGTCCTCCCACACTGCTCTCATCTGTCCTTCTTCGTGCTGGAATCAATACAGCGCGTGGTCATTCTACTGTAAGACCAATCCTCGGTCCCTCGTGGACCTGCTGCTACAGACGGTGGGAACCCAGGGAGACTGTACACCCCTGGAAGCCACAATCCAGTCCCCAGTCAACAGTGTGGTTTGCTATCATAGCTCCTAAACTGTGGTCATACGCTGAAGAAACTGGCTTTCACTGTGTAAACCCTCTATACACTCGACACAGCCAAGACCATTCTCTCTGCATTGCCCCTGGTAGTTTTTAATGGTACCAACCATGTTGTATGTTTTCCCATGTCTTGTCTTCCATTCGTGCCATTCAGCATCCAAACTAGGATCATGCATTGGAATCGCTGAGACCACCCCCAAGCAAAGAGTGGCCAGGAAGAAAAGAGGACTCATGCTTACAGAACCTAGAGATGGAGAAGAAATGAGACTATGAGCTCAGAAATTCTTCAGTCAACTCTTATTTCTACAGAAGATGTTAAGGCCACTAGGGCAGAATAAAATTATTTTAACCATCTTAATGACTGTTGACATAGCTGAGAATGAGTCTGGCTTAAACCACAGATGAGCAAAAGCATTCCCTGATTCTAACAACATGCAGAGCAGCTGCCCAGAGCGCCAGGGTTTGGACTGTGTGTGTGTGTGTGTGTGTGTGTGTGTGTGTGTGTGTGTATACTGTGCATTTAGATCACCACAGGGTCTGGATGCTCCTGAGATTCAGAAGGTTAAAGCAACAACTGACTTCTTAAGACATAGTTGGTCCAGGTTTTGTTACCTGGATATTGAGGTATCCTACGCTAAGCACAACTTAAGCACAATGTGACCCCATTACATACAAAGAGATCTGCAAGACTTGGGTAAGATCACCAGGCATCTTTTCTTGGCTGATATACACCTGGGGTCAACTAAGCCTTGCCCACTCTCCCTTCTGAAATCTTTCTGAAAGGTCTTCTCTAGAGAATCTCGGAAGGACAACAGGTAGGAATCTGTCTGCCACATGACTGGGAAGAGCCTTCAGAATTCTCCCTCGCTGTCTCAATGAAGAGGGTGCCATGGTTGAGTACAGGTTGCTGTAGTCACCTACTCAGTGGGGACGCAAGGATAGACTAATGCCAGGTTTAGGCTTTATGAGGGACTCTTCAGAAAGGGCCATGCCAGCAGACTCATGCCACATGCTCCTCCTTGGGCACATGCCTGATGAGCCCAGAGGATCGTCCTTTTTGCATTTACATGAGAATGGTGATCTCTTTTGGCACAAAAGGTGATAGCCCTGGCAGCTTAAACAGAGGACAATTGGTACTTCCTGTACCCATGTAACCAGTGGCAGTCTACTAGGCCCTGCTCACTCAGAGGGAAAAGTTTGCCTGATTCACGTTAGGGAGACTTGGCACACACCTGAACTCTTGAAGATCTGGGGACACCCCAGGATCCCCATCCACCCTACTCTGCATTCCCACACCAGGTCTGCTAAGGTTGAGCTGATATTCCCATTCCTGAGGCAGCTGCATGGTCCTGCAAGGAGCCTCTCTATGGTACTCCTCCAGTGTCAGTTCCCAGGCTGCCTTGGGAGAGCTATGGGGCTCACCTGGGACGTCCACAGCTGAGCAGGTGTTCTTCAGTCTCAGGTCTTCCGAGGTTGCTGAGATCCCAGGCTCTGTCCCAACTGCGTATGAATCCAGGCTTTAAATCCCCAAGATGTGGCTCCAGGACAGTGTCCCTGACCAGATACGCTTCCTGCAAATGACTAGATGGACAAGTGGACTGGACCTCCAGGCTGTGGGACTGCAGGCTCATTCTGTCACTTGTTTCCACCCTTTCCTGAGGCATTGGGTGTGGGCTGCCTTGGTGGACTGCGGGGAAGGAGCAGTGGGTCCCTGCTCCGGGAAAGCAGAATGTGTGGGTCCAGTGACAGCAGAGAATGTGCTCACTTGGCTCAGGACAGAAGGGCCTAGCTAGCTCTGGGTGGATTTCCATCATAACCCTACTTTTCCTTTAGAAGGAGAGATTTTGGTTAAATTCATTGTCAGTGCTGCCCCATGAGCAATTATATTCTAGCCGAGAGTCTCCCCTGGATTCCACAGCTAAACTGGGTCTCCTGGTGGTTGCGGACTCTGGCCTATTCTCCCCAGGGTCAGGGAGGATGGCAGCTGGGTTTCTAAGAATCTTTAGGGGAAGTCAATCCCCAAACAGGGAGGAGATGGTCAAAGCAAACCTAGGAGTGGACTGGGGTAAAGTGTGTTCTGAGACTCGGGGCTCTTGTACCTCATTCCATCCTGTCTGCTCTTTCTGGGGTCTTTCTTGTCTCACATCTTTAGCTACAGCAAAAGATGTCAGGTCTTAAACTGGGTGGTGGCAACATATGCCTTTAATTCTGTCATTTGCAAGGCTGAAGCAAGAGGGTCTCTGAGTTCAAGGCCAGACTCTACTTATAATTCATTTAGGAACAAACTCAGACCTATAACTTTCTCATTGTTACAGAAGAGGAACAGGAAGTGTGACCCTTTCATCAGCCCATCTCTGGAATTAGGGACTGACACACGGTCTTGCGCTGTCATCACCATAGAGCTGCAGAGCTTATTATTCTGAGTTCCTAAACTGAAAATCTGTTCTTTGTAAGTGTCTGCTCTCTCCCAAGATCCGTGTCCACCCCTCAGTTTTCTGTGTGAGTTTGAGGACTGCTGCAGGGAAAAGCTGGCATCCCCTTGACACTGCAGCCATGTTGGAAGTAAACCACTATTCCAACTGTTTGAAGAGCTGTGACCATTCCAACACGGGCAGTCCCCACACTTACGTCAGTCTCAAGGCTCTGAAGTTGAGTTACTGCTCCATATGGAGATATCCCGTTTTGTTTATCTTCTCAGCCCTTGATGGGGGAATAAACAACCCCACTTGGTCTTCAGAACCAGGGTCCATTCCCTACAAAGCAGTGCATCCAGAAAGGTTCTGCTACCCTCCCACCCGGAGTTTCTTCCCGGAGCTCCTTCCGCTGCAGGGCTCCTCTGAACTAGGCTGTCGGGAAGCAGGCTGGCTGACCTTCATCAGGAGGGTTTGCCCACGCCTGGGAAGAAGAAATGCTATTCCAGGAGGTCCGGAGGTCTGGACTGACACACCTTGCTGCTCTTCCAGTTAGGATGAGAAGCTTCAGGGAGGTCACGTTCCAGGACAGCCCTGGATTCCTCACCACAGCTATGTTCACACCCAGTGTTCCCCGGGCATTTGCACCTTGGTGTCTGAAGTTCCACCTAGCATTTAAATTTGCCTACATAAGCAGGTGTCTGTGCCCTTTACATATTAGTCTTTCTTTCTACTTTTCCTTTTGAGATTGTAATTTAATTAGCATCTCCTCCGCTTCCATTCTTCCCAGAACCTTGCACATACCCTTCCCTGTTCCTCAACCTCATGGACACTTTTCTTAATCATAAATCGTTTTTATATGCATATATGTATTTGCATATACATATGTATTCCAGAAAACCACAACCAACTAAAACGAGAAGTTGTGGAGTCCAGTCCCAGTGGCTACATCTACAAAACTCTCCCACAGCTACAGCCCAGGGAACATTTGGGAAAGGGAGGCATAAAGATGGTGAGAGCCATAGGGCTGGGGTCTTTGCTGTGAGGTTGTTTCTCCTCATAACACCAGAAGCTATACCTGTAAAACAAAAAATCTTACTAAAATAACTGAATCACCCTGAGTCAGCATCAGCCATATCAGGGGAGAAAGCTATGGCACCTGTGCCTAACTTGCTCATAGTGCCCTGAAGTTAAAATTATACCAGGAAACTAAGTTTTGGAGAAGTGGGGAAGGACATTGAAGCAGGGGAGCTGAAGGTATAAATATCCATGTCAATCGTGGAAAACAACGGTTCCTACAAAGTCTGCGAAATGACGCGGGGTTCGAATCACATCAGACTCCAGTCTCAAGATGTCCCACTGTGCACTTCCCCGCCATATCCAGTTAAGCTCAAGAGCAGGATGCAGCAAGAGCGCCCTCCTTCCCAGTCCTCTCCAGTCAGGACCCTCTCACTCCTCCCGCTGGCTGTGCTCCCACTGGCTGACTGTGCTCCCGCTGGCTGACTGTGCTCCCGCTGGCTGTGCTCCCACTGGCTGGCTATGCTCCCGCTGGCTGGCTGTGCTCCCGCTGCCTGGTCTGTCTGCAGCACTCATCCCGCAGTTGTGCTCAGCAGCGTCTGCTCACTTGTGATCCCTCTTCTTGGTATTTTCATGTCCCGAGCCCTGCTGTGCTCCTTGGCTACAAAGCCACCTTGCTTCTATTGGGGTGTTCCCTCAGAGGGTCCCTAACTGCAGGGCAGTATCCTTGTGGCAGCTGTGGGTGTAGTCATGGTCCTTCGTGAAGTCGTCCGTGCTGGGCCATGGAGCACCGTAGTTAACCTATCATTTATTTACCTATTTGGTTTAACTTTACATTGAATTTTACGTTTCTGAGTTCACATCAAGTCCTCCTCTCCCTCCTCTAATTTCTCTGCTTTCTAATTCCTCTCAAATTCATGACCTCTTATTTCTCTTTTTGTTATTATTGTTCCATAAACTGTCTCTCTCAGTTTGTATCTCTGTGTGTATCTCTCTCTCTCTCTTTCACACACACACACATACTCTCTTTGTTTCTCTCTGTCTCTCTGTCTCTCTGTCTCTCTCTCTCTCTCTCTCTCTCTCTCTCACACACACACACACACACACACTTCCAACCTGCTGCATGCTGTTACTTTTTTTCTAGAGTTGTACCACGTGAGAAGTCGACGACAGTTATTTATCTCCTAGTCCTTGGGATTTACATTCCACACTCCCTGGTGCCCTCACACTTCCAGAGTTGAGCGTGCAAAATAAGAGCTCAGGGCAGGGAGGAGGAAGACAGGTGAGGACCCTACAGCTCGGTTGTGTTTCTGATCTCTGCTGGTCTGATCCATTAATGACTATGAAGGGGTGTAACCCCATCGGTAATCTCCGTCTCCACTGCAGGGATGCTCACACAACTGATTTCCCCCGGACCGCTTATCTGCAATGGAAATGTGTCTTGTTGTGAGGGCCCCAGTCACTGCCTGTCACGGCCTTCTTGGAAAATTCCTAGAATACCACGTTCCCGAATCCTTTCCCAGGACTGCCCCTGGGCCCTCCATGTGATTCGGACCCACGTCCCACTGTGGTTCTGTGAGGGTGACAGGAGGGGTGTTGTGAGGAGCTCAGAGCTGCTCAGTGCTGATGTCTTTGGCACCAGCTCTGCTGCAGAGCACTCCCCTCTAGCAAAGTTCATGACCAAGTGTAACTCGTCCTCGGAGGTGGGGCTGTCCTTCCCCTGGAGCACCCAGCTCAGGTATGTGTGCACCTGACGGCCTCCATAGAAGATCTTCACCCTCCTCACCAGGGGCTGTGATGCCATGGGTTTCAATCTTGCCTTTGTTTGTCCTTTGTATATAAAATATTATATATATATAATATATATATCATTACTGGTGTGGTCATACTGCACACGGTATAAAAGTTACCATCTCAACATGCGTATGCTGTGGATCAGTGATCTTCTCTGAGCTGTGCCTCCATCACTGTCATCGAGAGTCGGTGCACTTACAGCACCTCAACATTGGCCCAAGTGTTGGAATTAAAGGCGTGTGCCACCACCACCCGGCCAATGCCGTTATTTTTAACAGTTGAGTAATACTCCATTGTGTAAAGGTACCACATTTTGTTTACCCATTCCTTGGTTGAGAGACATCTCGGCTGTTGTCGTGCTCTGGCTATTGCAAAGCTTCTATGAACAGAGTTGAGTAAGGGTCCTTGTGGCAGATGGAGCATCCTACGGGTAGATGCCCAAGAGTGGTATGACTTGGTCTTGCAGTAGATTGATTCCCAGTTTTCTGAGAAACTATCATACTGATTTCCAAAGTGACTGTACAAGTTTGCACTCCCACCAGCAATGGAGCATTGTTTCCCTTGCTCCACATTTTCTCCAGCATGAGCTGTCATTTGTGTTTTTAATTTTAGCCATTCTGATAGGTGTAAGGTAGAATCTCAGAGTCATTTTGATTTGTCGACCATGTAAAAAATGTTCCTTAGCTGTTTGAAATTCTGTTGAGAATTCTGTTTTGACTTGCAGCTTGTTTTTTAATTGGATTACTTGGTTTTTTGATTTCTAGTTTCTTGAGGTTTTGCATATTTTGGAAATCAACCCTTTGTCAGATGTCAGGTTGGTGAAAATCTTTTCCCACTCTGTAGTGTCTGCACTATTGGAGCTCGGGAAGTTGTCTCCTGTGTCAGTGCATTCCAGGCTATTTTACACCTTTTCAATGTGTCTGGATATTTATGCTGAACTCTTTTATGCACTTGGAATTGAATTTTGTGCAGGGTGATAGATATGGAGTTATGTGCATTCTTTTCTACATGCTGACTTCCAGTTAGACCAGCACCATTGTTGAAGATACTTTCTTTTCCATTGTATATTTTTTTTTTCGAGACAGGGTTTCTCTGTAGCTTTGGAGCCTGTCCTGGCACTAGCTTTTGTAGACCAGGCTGGCCTCGAACTCACAGAGATCCACCTGCCTCTGCCTCCCAAGTGCTGGGATTAAAGACGTGCGCCATTGTATAATTTTTATTAATTTTTAAAAATTTTTTTTTACATTTCAACCACAGTTCTCCCATCCACTCCTCTCAAAGGGTAAGGTCTCCCATGGGGAGTCAACAAAGCCTGGCCATTAAGTTGAGGTGGGACCAAGCCTTTCCCCATCGTATTAAGGCTGAGCATGGCATCCCACCATAGGGAATGGACTCCAACAGGCCGCTAGTTCATGCACCAGGGATAAATCATTGTCCTACTGCCAGGGGCCCCTCAGATAGACCAAGCTACACAATTGTCTCCCACATGAAGAGGGCCTAGTTCAGTCCCATGGAGGCTCCACAGCTGTTGGTTTAGAGTTCATGAGTTCCTACAAACTTGATTCAGCTGTCTCTGTAGATTTCCCCTTCATGATCTTGACCTCCCTTGTTGACATATTCCCTCCTCCCTCTCTTTGACTGGATTCCCTGAGCTTGGCCTGGTGGTTGGTTGTGAATCTCTGCGTCTGGTTCCATCAAGTAGCATTATTTGTAATAGCCAGAATCTGGAAGCAATCTCAATGCTCCTTAACAAAAGAAGGGATAATGAAAATGCAGCATGTTTGCACGATGGAGTACTACTTAGCTATGAAAAACAATGACATCATGAAATTTGCAGGCAAGTGGGTGGAGCTAGAAAAAACCGTCCTGAGTGAGGTAACCCAGACCCAGAAAGACAAACATGGCATGCACTCACTCATAAGATGATGCTAGATATAAAGCAAGGGATGACCAGATCAGAATCCCCAGCTCCAGAGAAGACAGGTAACAAGGAGGACCCTAAGAGGGACGCACGGATTGCCCTGGGGAGTGGAATTAGATGAGATCTCCTGGGTAAACTGGGAGGAGGGGGCAATAACGGGGAAAGAATGGGGGAGGAGAACATGAGGGAACATGATGGCTGAGTTGAAGGAGGGAAGGAGTGTGAGAGCAATGAAAGATATCTGGATAGATATTGATAGCCATGATGGGATTAGGGAGAAACCTGGTGTGAAGGAAATCCCCAGTGTTCCACAGGGATGACCCCAACTAAGACTCCTAGCAATAGTGGAAAGAGTCCCTAAACTGGCCTTCCCATGTAATCAGATTGATGACTACCCCAACCATCATCATAGAGTCTTCATCCATTGTATACGTTTGACTTCTTTGTCAAAAATGAAGTGTTCATAGGGGTGTGGATTTATGTCTTCGGTTCAGTTCCGTTCGTCCACTTGTCCATCTATTTTTTCTTACTATAACCCTATAGGAAAGCTTAAAATCAGGGAAGGTGATACCTCTGAAAGTTCTTTTATTGTCCAGATTGCTTTAGGTATCCTGTTTTGGTTTTTTTTTTTTTTTCCCCTATATGAAGTTGAGTATTGCCAATGATTCCTGTTAGCAAGGGTCCAGCTTCCCCTGCACCTTGACACTGCTGCCTGACCGTCAGACACATCTCTCACGGTAAGGCCGTCTTCACACCTACCTGCCACACAGGCCTGGGTCACACTAAACTCCGCCCTACATCTGCAAGCTACTCCCCTCTCTGACCACACCCTGCAACACTCATCACCTGCACCTCCACCGCCAGGATCCGGGCCTGGGCACACTCACCGTTCTTTCTCTGCTGTAGACAAAGCTAACTGTCACTTCCTCAGGCCCATTGACCCTGTTCCTCCCTCTGACCGGCTGCTCCTGACCTTCAGGTGTCAGCTCCTACAACTCAGCAGGGTGGCCCTGTGTCCACTTCCTGAACCGAATTTCAGCGTCACGTTACCTGACTGTAGTGCACAGCACGCACATCACGGCAGCACTCCTTTCTCTAAAGAACCGGCTGTTCCTCCTGCTCAGCTCTGCCCTGTGTGGACCTTAAGAATCGGTCAGTTTGTAGGAAAAAACCAAAGATGAGACTTGGGTGATCAAAATCAGCTAGAGCAGGATCTATTAAAGCCAGAGGGGTGGTTCCTCAAGTTCTAGTCATAGGGTGATCAGGACACAGGACACACTCCCTCACCGACCAGAGTTCAAGAGAGAGCAGACACCTGCTTCAAAGCTTGCTGTTTTGTAGCTAAAGACAGGAAAAGGGGAATAAGACTTCTTTAAGGGAAGAATGGGGAAGTTAATTGTACTCTTTAGGTGAACTGTTTTTGAACCTACAGGGCCAGCAGGAAGAATGGTTTTTGTTTGTTTGTTTTTGTTTTTTTCTTTTTGTAATCACCAAATGCCTGGGGACAGGATAAGCTGTGTTTCTTCTGCAGTTCCAAGATAGCTGGCTCCCTGGATCTCTGAGCTCATGCGTGTCTGTTATGTGTGCTAAAAGATATCAATAATAACTATGAAGAAAAGTGGTAGAATAGCAGCATCCCATGCTCCTGCGTTGTAAGACCCTGTGGGTTATGAAGATGTCGCTTCAGCATGCAAGCATCCTGTCACGAGAGACCTGGCTACAAGGTGACGAGACAGACAGAACTCAGAACTGACATCTCAAAAAGGGGGTCAAGGGCCAGGCCCAGTTCCATGGAACAGCCCAAAGTGCCATCTCGCTACACAGAATGGCAAATAATTTAAACTTTGAAATATATGTGAATTAAAACTTTAAAATTCTGAAAGTTTCACGTGTTTTTAGACCCTGATTGATGGCGAGTACCTCAAAATCTGATCATGACTGGATTGTTGACCCGATGACAAAGTCATCCACCCTTTGCCCTAAGCGCCACCGCCACCTCTTCTGTGCCACTGAATCACGTGTGACTAAGAGACGCCATGGCAACAAAGACAGAAGGAAGCCCCATCAGTCTTTTAAACGTAGGTTTTATAAGAACTGTGTCCATCTTGTAAAAAAAACGAAATTTCATAACTCATTAATGCAAATCTGCTCACAGTAGCAGAGCGGCAATCACATTTGACTGGAGAAAACTGTCCCAGAAGTCACATCGAGTGTGGATCCGCAGTGACTCAGGTGTCACTCCCCCACAGCAGAGGCTGGTCCAGGAAGGGGGAGCCCCCCTCCTCCGTGCCTTTCCCATTTCTTCCTTGTTGCTGCCCAGAAGCTCACACAGTGGGGTACACGGCATGTGTCACAATTCCACAGTTGTTGTTACGGTCTCGAGCCATCTTTATGTAGCCGTTCATGCCCCAACTTGCGCCCCAGCTGGAAGAAGAGCATATTTGCCATTAGGTAGAAAGAACACACCACAGAGCCTTCATGACATTAACTCCCATGAAACAGAGACAGAGGCCACACTTGACAGACAGGATGGGAGAAGGCAGAGGGTCACCACCTGGTTACACGCGACTGTGAACCACAGCAGTGATAGGACAGGGCATCTTCCCACCCACATTTAGCTCAGAACTAGAAATGCATTGGGTTCAAATTCCATCTTAACATTCTCCAAACCATGATAGAGTCTTATTGTTACAAGCACCCTAAAAAGTCCCTTATTTAAAATATGTGGGGTAAATTGCTAACACCTGCACCCAAGTGCTGCCTGACCAACAGTACTTTCCTTTAGTGTCTCCGACGTAAATGCTTTTTGGTTATTTATACCTGTTCTTGACAAGCCAGTATTTCTTGCCATCTGATTCTTCACCATAGCCAACCACCAGGACAGCGTGATCCAGATCAATGCTGCTACAGTTTGGCTCATAATACATGCCTGAGAGACAAAATCAAGGCCAAATGTGAGGCTCCAGTAACCCCACTGTGACTGCTGTCACCCACACTAATGGGAGGATTTCTAATTTTGGTTCAATGTCATACACATGGGAGTGATCCTGTGTTAGCAA
>NW_026067927.1:39741311-39807307 GCF_014885135.2 Alexandromys fortis
TATCAATGATTTACCTAAAGATTATTGAAAAGACTAAGAACACATTTTTAAAACACACATATAGAGAGATTCCATCGGTCAAAATAAAAAAAAAAAGAGCAATTGCTCAGAGCTCGACACATTGGAGTGTGTGTGCACTGTGCACTTAGCTCAGCACAGTGTCTAGCTGCACCTTCTGGTTCAGAAGCTTAAAGCAACAGTTAACGTCTTAGGACATAGCTGTCTCAGGGTCTGTGCCATTCTTATTGAGCTCAGGAAAGCTAAACAAGATTTACGCTGTGCATACACAGTACATACAAAGAGGTCTGCATGATTTGAGAGTACCAGATATCTTTTTTCTTCGCCAGTGTATACACTGAGGGCATTATGCCTTGGCCTCTTCCCCTCTTAAATCTCTCTGCGATGTCCTATCTGGAAAATCTTGGAAGGACAATAGGTAGGAATATGTCTTCCTCATAACTGGGATGTACCTTTAGAACCCTATCTCATTGTCTCACTGAGGACTGGTCACAAGGGTAAGTCATTGGTTGTCAGAGGCACTTGTATATTTGGGATCAAGCCTTGTAAGTTTTTTATGTAACACTTGAGATAGGGCAATTGACAAAGGACATGCCATAGCTCATCTCCTCAACCTGTCATAGTAGACCAATGGAGTTTTCTTGGCAGCTGTATGCATGATGATGTTTCCTATTGCCACTGGAGCTATGCCCATGGCAGCTACAGTGGGGGACAAGCTGACACTTGCTGTGCTCAGACCTTCTCTTTCAACTTACTCGGACACTGAACAGCATAGGCCCCCTGAAGTGTCGAGTGACCTCCTGGGATCCCCATCCCCCCTACTCTGCATTCCCACACCAGGTCTGCTAAGGTTGAGCTGATATTCCCATTCCTGAGGCAGCTGCATGGTCCTGCAAGGAGCCTCTCTATGGTACTCCTCCAGTGTCAGTTCCCAGGCTGCCTTGGGAGAGCTATGGGGCTCACCTGGGACGTCCACAGCTGAGCAGGTGTTCTTCCGAGGTTGCTGAGATCCCAAGCTCTGTCCCACCTGCGTATGGATCCAGGCTTTAAATCCCCAAGATGTGGCTCCAGGACAGTGTCCCTGACCAGATACGCTTCCTGCAAATGACTAGATGGACAAGTGGACTGGACCTCCAGGCTGTGGGACTGCAGGCTCATTCTGTCACTTGTTTCCACCCTTTCCTGAGGCATTGGGTGTGGGCTGCCTTGGTGGACTGCGGGGAAGGAGCAGTGGGTCCCTGCTCCAGGAGAGCAGAATGTGTGGGTCCAGTGACTGCAGAGAAAGTGCTTCCACAGGGCTTGGCACTTGGCTCAGGACAGAAGGGCCTAGCTAGCTCTGGGTGGGTTTCCATCATAACCCTACTTTTCCTTTAGAAGGAGAGATTTTGGTTAAATTCATTGTCAGTGCTGCCCCATGAGCAATTATATTCTAGCCGAGAGTCTCCCCTTGATTCCCCAGCTAAGTTGGATCTCCTGGTGGTTGCAGACTCTGGCGTTATTCTCCCCAGGGTCAGGGAGGATGGCAGCTGAGTTTATAAGAATCTTTAGGGAAAGGCAATCCCCAAACAAGAAGGGAATAGATAAAGCAAACTAGGATTGGACTGGGCTGAGGGGTATCCTGAGCTACAGGTGTGGGCAGTTTGCCGGAAGACAAGGAACAGATTGAAGACAGCTTGCAGAATCCCTTCCTAGTGAGAGGGACTCAGTTCCCACAGTTTACAGCTATCACGAGTTCCCAGTTCAGCCCCGAGTATCGCAGGAGGGTTGCAGAGGTCAGAATCAGAGAAAGGTCAAGGAAATAAGAATGACTGATGGGTGCCAGAAGCACCAGGTGTGGCTGTGGCCTTCCAAGTTGATCCAATGCCAGTTCTCAAGGATAGAAGAACTTTGAAGAGAAGATTGTAGAGATGACTGCCTAGATCAAAATGTGACACTTTCACTCAGTCTTATAGAATTCTAGGTTGATCTATACTCTGAGCTGATGATGCTGAGGTCTAGTCATGGCGACTGTTCAGCCTTCATGCCTCCTGAAGCTGAGGTGGAGCTGTCCATGCTCCAAAGCTGCCGAGGAGGTGAGCAAGCACCTGGGTACCCTGAGACAGTTCCTGCCCTTGGCTCCTCATTTTTGCCTGAAGCTTTATTTTTAATGCAGGCATTGCTGTCATGAAGTCTTAGGATGGACCCTGGAATGTTCTGCAACTTGAGGCATCAAAGTTCAGAAGTTTCAGCGTTGAAATTTCTTATTTGTCAAGTCTGTTTTCCGCTGTGAACAGAATAATAATAGAAAAAGGAAAGATTTATGCTTTTGCAGAAAGCAAAAGGCAAATAAAAAAGACAGTACAGACCTGAAATCCTGCCCAGAGAGAGTGTCTGTGTGCCTCCCAGCATGCTGCTTGGGGCCTGCATAGTCAGCAAAGAACATGGGCTCCTTTTGTAACTGGTCAGTCCTTCACAAAATCCTGGGAGATAAAAGCAAAAAGGTAAATTTTTCTTCCACGAAAAAAGCCATTGCCAATTTTCTTCCTTCTGCTTCTCGTCTGCAAGTGTGGACTGAAGCAACCATTCAGAGAAGCCTGGGGAAGTCCTCGGAGAGATGCATATGTGTCTCTCCTCCAGTATGTTTACCCAAGAGGAAAGAAAATCATGTGCACAAATGGTCTACTACTATTACTTCTAGTATCCAAAAATTATCAGCAAGGACAAATATTTCTCCACTGAAAATGGATTAGCAAAATGAGTATTCAATAAAGGAATGATCTCAGCCTTAAAAACATACAAAGTCCTGACACTTTTTCATGGAGGATAAGAGCCTCATCTTGAATAATCCAGACACAAAAGACTGCATGAAGTATGAAACATTCTATGGCTTGTATAGAGCAGACAAGCCCGTAGAGAAAAGGGGTAACTTATGGAAATGCAGAAGAGAAGAATCCATACTAAACGTGATCAATAAACCTGGGCCAATGTTGTGGTGCTGTGAGTTCACAGGCTCTCGATGACAGTGATGGAGGCACAGCTCAGAGAAGATCACTGATCCACAGCATACTCATGTTGATACGGTAACTTTTGTGCCATGTGCAGTATGACCACACAAGTAATGATATACGGCTTTCATTCAACTTCAATTCCCATCACAAAACCATCTCCCTAAGATAACTCCTGCTGTGTGTTTGTAATAGAATTCCTTCATGGACTATCATATTTCCCATTTTTTCAGTGTGTGGAATCTTTTTCTGCACTCTGGGAATTCCCTAAACCTTCTAAACATGATCAATAGCCAGAAGCTTATTTAAGAAGAAAATAAAAAGTTTCTGAAAAATTTGGTTCTGTGTCCAAATAAGCTTTTTAAATAAGACATCTGATGACAGTTATGAGGGGCGCTGGGGAGAGACATTGTGGTCAGGCCTTTGCTTCCCCCACATGGAAGCCCCCTTGTCTGTCCCAATGAACTGGCTCCACCTGGGACCCAGAGTGTCCTGGAGTTGCAGGTGTTTTTTGCTAGTGTTCAAGTGCAGACTCTGAGCTGAGGTGGGGAACTTCGTCGGTCAAATTCTTTTGATTCCTTATCTTCAGGCGCCAAGTGTGGTGTTGTCCCGTGCACAGTGCTCCTGAAAACATGAACTGAAAATGTCCCAGATAGGACTGTTGGCAAGTTTCCCCTATCAGAAACTCAAGTATAGGTGTCACCAAATGTTGCTTCACCAGGAAGACATTTAACACCTGAGGTGACACAGAACATTCTTCCTGTCAGTGCTCAGTCATTATAGATCATTGTAGCACTGGTCACAGTGATAAAAGTATGGAATGAGTCTACCTGCTCATCAACTGAAGACTATGCAAAGAAAATGTGGTAGGTATATCTACACCATGTAATACAATCTTTCTTTAAAAGGTAGACCTGGTCCTTGCCAGTATCATCAACAGGTCTGGAAGACACTAAATTAAAGGATGAAAAGTCAAACACCACACAACCACACCTATGTGTGAAATTTAAAAACTGACCTTGGACATGCAGAGTGAAGGTGCTGAAGGGGTTGAAAAAGTTCCTCAGGTTCTGGTCCTGGGGACTTCAAATTTTAGGATGGGAAGAATGAGGAGGAGGCAACAGCGAAGGAGGAGGTAGAAGAGGAAGAGGTGGAGGAGGAGAGCAACGGGGATGACAGATATTTGATAATACCATCTTTTAATAAAGGAAAATGGGATGGTTGTGTGAAAAGGCCCTGTGGGATTGGGATGTGGACCCTTGTCTCAGGAGAGGCCCTAGCTCAGGATCGATGCAGTTTCCAGGCGGGACATCTCTCGGCAGGTGTGCTGTGGGAGCTGCAGAGCCCTCTCAGGTGTTTGTGGGGTAGGTACGTTTTAGATCCTGACAAAATGGTTTCCTCTAAGGGAATGAACTTTGGTTTCCAGAGCACACATGTCCTCCCTGGCCACTGGAATCTATGCTGATGTCTTAACTGAGTGAGGAAATGCCTCTCGTGGTACTTAAGAATTACCGGCTACCATGTGTTGGGCAGAACTTCCCATAGAAAACCACGGAGTGGACTTGGGCTCCATGGGCTCACTGTCATGTACAGGAGACAGGCACCTGGGGTGGCATGTGCAGGATGCAGCCACCCTGTCAGCGTGGGAAGCTGGCGTCCTCCTCCTGATCTTCTTGAGATCCAGCATTCTTTCCCTCCAAAGTAAAAAGGAGAATGACATGCTTCTGAGTCCTAATTTCTACCTATGCTTGACAGCTTCAGCACTGGCATGGGCAAGGGCTCACCAAATAGTCACTCACCTAACAGTGACGACGGACACAGCCTCGGAGGGATGGAGTCCAGGACACAGCACATGCTGCTGTCTGAATGAACCTGACAGAATGGCAAACGACATTTCTTCCCGTTTCTCTTTCCAGTCTTTTTGAAGGAGGAACGACTACTGTGTTCTTCCCGTAGGCAAACTGATGCCGAAATGGCACAGCAGATAAGTCACTTGGGACCCCGTCACCCTCTAACATGGTCCTCAGCCTTCTGTCTATGTACCTGCTTTCTAAGAAGGAAAAAGTAAATCTTCCTGAGTTCCACTTACATCAAATGATGCTTTACATAACATATAAGTTTTGCTCAGTAATATAAAATTTCCTGCATTTTACATTAGCACCTATAGATCCTGTTAAAATGATGTTTTGCAATTAAAGTTTGCATATATTTTTGATGTACAGTATGGTGTTCTTATTTGTGTGCACATTGTCAAGCATCTAAGTCAAGTGAATTGCATAAGCATCATCTGATTACTGCGCTTCTGGCACTGGGCGTGTGCACAATCTACTCTTACCAACTCTCTCCTACGCAACATGCTATTAACTGTAAGCTCTCTGATGTGCGGTTGCTCCACCGAGCTCATTCCTGATGCCTTTTATGGCTATATGAAATTCAATTCCACACGTGGACACACCCTGTTATAACCCTCTGACTTTCCTCCGAGGCTCAGAGAATACTGTAAGAAGGGATTGGAAAGAATGCCAGAGATGAAAGATATGGAGAAGCGTGAAATATCTTTAAGGTATGATACCACTGTTGCAAACGTGACCTCCCAGCAGCTGTGGCTACCTGCATGGGGCCTGGACAAGACTGAACCCATCAACAGCCAGGATAGCTTCATCGGGGCTCTACTACTCACTGCTGAACTATTGGCACATGATGGCTTCTGGGGGAGAGACAATTATCATTGCCTTCAGTTGTGTGCCAAATGGTGAGGCAAAAAAGAGGCACAGATTTTTTAACAAATTCTCTGACAGTGTGGACAAATTTCTATGGCTAGGACTATACATGGGTCTGGCTCTTATAGAAGTTAGTACGGAGATACCCGAGAGAATGAAGACTAGATCTACTTGAAGGGCTCAAGGCACCGTCTCAGAGCTCTTTGCAAACCAGCGCTCAGTGCAGTGCTGGTATGGAACCAGCCTACCTGTCCATCAGGGACTAAAGACAATACAGTGTATATGCGTGATGGGATTGTTTTAGCCATAAAAATGAAGTTATGTTAACTGTAGGAAAATTGGTGCCAACTGCATGGTGATTGTCTTTCTGATGCTTTCATGACCTACAGTATTAGAAAGATACGAGCTTTGTTTATTTTTGCTCAATCTTACACAGATCCATGAAATTATGCATGCATATGTTACATAAAAACGTAAGGGAAGTTGTCTTAGCAAAGTAGACTAGGAGAAGAGGGGAAAAGGTCTGGGGTAGGAGTGTTTGTAGTCAAAGGTCTTTAATGTGTATGTACACAGTGCCACGTACAATAACGTATGATGGAAATTAATAGACTAGTTTTATCTAGTTTTATTCCTATCAAATAAGTTATTACAACAGAAAAATCAAGTCAGAAAGATGAACAGCAAAAAGATGGGCAAATAATACACAGCATGTTTGGAAAACAGTATCACAGCAGGAATAGCTATTACCTATCAGCAAAAACCCTTATGTAGAAGAGTTAAAATGTAAAAGATACTGAGTGGGTGAAGGGGTTGTTAATAAGACCCCAGAAAGGAGCTCACTTCACACATAAAAACAAACGTGAAGGCTGGACGCGAAAGGCTGGGAAACGTTCACACGGATGGAAACCACGTACAAGCAAGACAGGTGGATAATAATGGTTGTTAGTGTGAATGGATCCAGAGTCAACCGAAAGCAGCTGTGGACTTCCGGGGTCATGAAGAGCCATCTTGAATGGAGGCAGCGCCTCACTGTGGCGATAGATAAAAAAAAAAAAGATGGAAGGAAACTTGGCTTTTGGCCTCCTTGCTTCAGCTCTTGCTGGCAAATCTGCCTGTCTGATTGCTGCATGCCTTAGCTAGGTTAGAATTCATCTTTCTGTGCGGCTTCCGAAGCAGACTGAAGACCACTAGCTCTCTAGAAATCCTCTAGGCTTTTGGCATCAGACTGGAACTGCCGAGACAGATATTCAGCCTTATGGACTGAGTGACCACTGGATTCTCAGCCTCCTGGTAGGAGACAACTATTGATGGACCTCCCAGACGATAGCATGTAAGCCAATCTAATAAACTCACCTTTAATATATATAAATTAATTTTCTCTGCTCTGTTTCTCTAAGAAACCCTGAAAAATAAGGCAAGAATATGAAAAATACTGAAATTAAAATTTAATATTAATGAAGCTACATAAAATACAAAAATTGGACAGATAGCCTATGCTCGTGGATTGGAAGAATTAATATTATTAAACTATATTATCCAAAAGAATGTACAGATTCAATGTAATTCTCCTAAAAATATCAAGAACAGTTTTCTCAAAACTGAAAAAAAAAGAAATTCATAATAGCAAAATTCACGTGCTGCTATCATTAAACACCCGCTGCAGCCCAGTCTTTAGTGGAGGAATTGAGCTGGACCATCACGAGAACCGACGCAAACAATAGCACAAACTTGCAGCATGAGAAGTACCCGAACCTGACATAAGTGCACAGACACATAGACAAAAGGAATAGGATGGACCGTAATCTGAGTGTTTAGGTACAATTTAATTTTTGCTTTTTAATACATATATTTAATTTTTATATGATAGGACTGGATACGCTTTGGAGCAGGGTCTGGGTACATTATGACAAAACTATATAGTTTTTGGTTGATCCATTAAATTTTTTATGTTTTCATAGTTTGTCTTTTATTTAAAAATAGACTTTTTTCATATAATATGTACAGCTTTTAGTTTTTCCTCCTTCTCCTCCTCCCAGTTCCTCCCCACCTCTCCTCCCAACCAGATCCACACTCTTTCTGTTTCTCATTAGAAAACAGGCATCTAAGGAAACAGAATATAATAAATATAATTAAAATAATATAATAATATAGTTAATACAATATAATTAATATGATATAACGTATTGTGTTAAAACATAACAAACACATAGAATAGGACAAAACAAACAGAAGGAGAAGTGCCCAAGAAAAGGCACAAGAAGCATAGATAGGTTCAGACACTCACTCATTCACTCACTCGGGAATCCCAGAAAAACACAAAACTAGAAGCCATCATATATATGAAAAGGACCTGTAGGGTAATCAATCATCAATCAATCAAGAATAAAATAAAATAAAAATTTAAAATAATGAAAAAACAAGCAGATGGTGGTAGTGCACACCATTGATTCCAACACTCAGAAAGCAGAGACAGAAAGATTTCTGAGTTCGAGGCCAGCCTGGTCTACAGAGTGAGCTCCAGGACAGCTAGGGCTACACAGAGAAACCCTGTCTTGGAAACAAACAAGAACCAAAAACAAAAGCAAAAAGAAGAAAACAAATTGAAAAATTAAAATAATTTTTAAAAAGATAAAACTGAAAGAAACAGCCCTGGCATTACATCATGAGACAAGGAGCCTCCAAAGATGATGCTGTGGACTTTGTTTTCTGTGGCCATCGTCTGTGGCATATGCAGCCTTTCCTTATGAGCAGTTTGTTTCCCCAGGGACACTCTCTTGAAGAAAACTAAATTTTCATTTGCAAGTGGCCATCAGCTGGAGATAGCTTCTGGCTAGTGGTGGGGGCTTGTGTCCACTTCTTCCAGCTCTAGGTTCCCATCTGATGCAGAGTTGTGGAGACCCTGTGCTCACTGCCTCAGACACTCTTTAAAGTGTCTCTCAGACATTTGGGTTTCCTCTATTGTGAATTCTCTGTTTAGATCTGTACCACATTTTTAATTGGGTTATTTGTTTTCTTTATATCAATATTTTGAGTTCTTAATAAACATTAGCCTTCTATCAGGCATGTAGTTGGTGAAAATCCTTTCCCATTCTGTAGCCTGATGCTTTGTTATATTAATGGTGTCCTTTGCCATAAAGAAAAATTTAAGTTTCATGAGATCCCATTTGTTAATTGTTGATATTAGAGTCTGCACTAATGTTCTATTCAGAAAGTCCAATCCTGTGCCAATGGGTTCAATATTATTCCCCACTTTCTCTTCTACCAGGTGTAGTGTATCTGACCTTATCTTGAGGTCTTTGGCCCATTTGGATTTAAGTTTTGTGTAGGGTGATAAGTATGGATAAATTTAGATACTTTTAATGCAGCTTTCTAGTTTTATCAGTACCATTTGTTGAAAATGCTTTCTTTGCTGTCTTTATTTCTGTCTTCGTTATAAAAAATCTGGTGTCTATAGGTGTGCAGATTTATGATGGAGGTGGGTCTTGTATTTATCTGTTGCTTTCATTGGTTAATTAATAAAGAAAACTGCTTGGCCCTAATAGAACAGAAAATTAGGTAGGCTACTACAGAACAGAATGCTGGGAGAAAGAAGCAGATTGAGGCAGTCACCACCCAACACAGACACAGGTTAAGATCTTCCCGGCTACACAGATTATTAAAAATGGGTTAGAACAATATGTAAGAGCTAGCCAATAAGAGGCTGGAACTAATGGGCCAGGCAGTGTTTAAAAGAATAGTTTCCATGTAATTATTTCGGATATAAAGCTAGCCATGCGGGCGGCCAGGTGCCAGGAACGTAGCCCACCACTCCTCATTTCAACAGATTTATATATGGGTATTCAGTTTAATTCCACTGTTTAGCTTGTCTGTTTTTGTGCCAATATCCTGTTGTTTGTTTTTTATTACTATTGCTCTGAAGTATAATTGGAGATTGGGAAAGGTGGTACCTCCAGCAATTCTTTTATTGTTATTATTATTATTATTTGTAATTAAATTTTATTGTTTTTACTGCACTATACATTTTTCTCTGTTCCCCTTCTTCCTCCCCTCTTCCTTCCTACTTTGTCCTGTAATCCATATGCTTTCAATTTACTCAGGAGATCTTGTCTTTTTCTCCTTACTATATAGACCCATGTATGTCTCCCTTAGGGTCCTCATTGTTGTCTAGGTTCTCTGGGATTGTGATTTGTAGGCTGCTTTTTCTTTGCTTATTGTTTAAAAACCACTTATGAGTGAGTACATATTATATTTATCTTTCTAGGTCTGGGCTACCTTACTCAATACATTTTTTTTCTAGATCCATCCATTTGCCTGCAAATTTCAAGACCACTTTATTTTTTACTGCTGAGTAGTACTCTATTGTATAAATGTACCACATTTTCTTTGTCCATTCCTCAGTTGAGGGGCATCCAGGTTGTTTCCAGATTCTGGCTATTATAAAATAGTGTACAGACATAAACAGAGAACTTTTTTTTAAAGATTTATTTATTTATTATGTATACAACATTCTGCCTCGATGTATGCCCGCACGCCAGAGGAGGGTGCCAGATCTCAGTACAGATGGTTGTGAGCCACCATGTGGTTGCTGGAATTGAACTCGGGACCTCTGGAAGAGCAGCCAGCACTCTTAACCTCTGAGCCACCTCTCCAGCCCTAAACAGAGAACTTTTAACAGATAAATTAAGTGAAAGACATTTAAGGAAATGCTCAAAATCTTTATCTATCAGAGAAATGTAAATCAAAACAACTCTGAGAATGGACAAGATCAAAAACACTGATGACAACTTATGCTGGAGAGGATGTGGGGTAAGGGGAACACTTCACCATTGTTGGTAGGAGTACAAACTTATACAGCTGCTTTGGGAATCAGTATGGCTGTTTCTAAGAAAATTAGGAAACAATCTACCCTAAGAGCCAGTAATACCTCTTTTGGGTATATACCTAAAGGATGCTCAATCCTACCACAAGGACGTGTACTCATCTATGTTCACAGTACTTCTTTTATTATTAAGGATTATTATTATCAAGGATTGTTTTAGTTATCCGTGAACGTGTGTGTGTGTGTGTGTGTGTGTGTGTGTGTGTGTGTGTGTGTGTGTAGTGTTTCCATTGTTCTTCCAAGATCTGTGAAGAATTGTGTTGAAATTTTAGCAGAGATTGCACTGAATCTGTAGGTAGCTGTTGGTAGGATGACTGTTTTGTCATCTTCTGATATCCTCTTTAACTTCTTCTTTCTCTAGTCCCTTACTTTGTCTCTATCCTCTGTGGTTCTATGGATTGTAGCTTAATATTGTCTTAATAGCTAATATCCACATATAAACATATACATACTATATTTGTGTGTGTGTGTCTTGAATACTTCCCTCAGGATGAATTTTTCTAGTTCTGTCCATGTGTCTGCAAGTTTCATGATGTCTTTAAAAAAACAGCTGAATGATACTGCATTGTATAAATATACCACATTTTCTTTATCTACTTATCTTTGAGGGACCTTTATGTTGTTTTTAGTTTCTGACTGTTATCAATAGAGCAACAGTGGACATGACTGAGCAAGTGTCTGTGCAGTAGGATGAAGCATCCTTTGGGTATGTGCCAAGAGTGGAATAGCTGGATGCTGAGGTAGATTCCCACCTTTCTGAGGAACTTCCATTTGATTTCCATAAGAGCTATACAAGTTTGCACTCCCACCAGGAATGTATGAGTGTTCCTCTTACTTCACAGCCTAGCCAGGATGAGCTGTCTCTTGTTTTGCTGATCTTAGCAATTCTGACAGTTGTAAGATGAAATCTCAGTGTTCTGATTTGCATTTCCCTGAAGGATGTTGGACATTTCTTTAAGTATTTCTCAGCATTGGAGTTTCCTCTATTGAAAAGACTCTGTTTAGATAATTTAAAATTGGGTTATTTCTTGCTTTCTAGATTTTGAGTTCTTTATATATTTTGGATATTAGCCCTGTACCAGATGTAGGTGTTAAAAACGCTTTTTCCATTCTCTCAGCTTTTTCTGTCTGAATGGCCTTTTCCATGCAGCAGCTTCTCAGTGCCATGTATTAACTGTTGATCTTAGTGTCTGCACTAGTGGTGTCCAGAAAGTTTGTTTCCCTGTACAGATGAGTTCAAGGCTATTTGTCACCCTCTCTTCTATCAGGTTTATTATACCTGATTTATACTGATGTTTTAATTAATTTGGAGTTAAATTTTGCTGACTTTTGTTTTAGGTGATAAATATGGGTCTATTTGCATTCTTTTACATCCAGTTGGACTAGCACTATTTGTTGAAGATTCTGTCTTTATTTACAGTGTGCATTTCTGGCTTCTTTGTAAAATAATCAGGTGGCCATAGGTGCATGAATTCATGTCTGAATCCTTAACTTGATTCCACTGATCAATGCGTCTGTTTGTGTGCCGATACCGTGACATTTTCATTATTACAGCTTTGTAGTACAATCTGAAGTTTGGGATGGTGACACCCCCAGCAGTTCTCTTGTTACTCAGGATTGTTTTTTAGCTATCCTGGATGTTTTGTGTTTCTATATGAAGTCAAACACTGTCCTTTCAAGGTCTGTGAAGAATTGTGTTGGAATTCTGATGGGGATTGTATTGCATCTGTAGATTGCTTTTGGTAAAATGGCCATTTTTCCAATGCTAATCTTACTAATCCAAGAGCATGGGAAATCTTTCCATCTTCTGATATCTTCTTCAATTTTGTTTTTCAAAGACTTGAAGTTTTTAATCACATAAGTTTTTCTCTTGCTTGGCTAGAGTTATCTCACGATATTTTATAATATTTGAGGCTATTGTGAAAGGTGCTGGTTCCCTTATTTCCTTCTCAGACAATTTGTCATTTGTATATGGGAGGGCTACTGATTTTTGTGAGTTGATTTTGTATTTCAGCTATTTTGCTGACCTGTTTATCAGGTGTAGGGGTCTCCCCCCACCTTTGGTCTTTTGAGACAGGGTTTCTCTGTGTAACAGCCCTTGCTGTCCTGGAACTAGCTCTGTAGACCAGTCTGGACTCTAACTCACAGAGATACTCTTGCCTCTGCCTTCTGAGTGCTGGGATTAAAGGTGTGAGCCACCCCCCACAGTTTCCAAATATTTTTATAATTAATGCAATGAACTTTTCTCTTAGAGCTGCCTTTGTGTCATATAAGTTTGAGCATATTGTGTTTTCATTTTTTAAAATTTCAAATTCCTTGCATCTGTTGGGACTTGCCTTGTGTCTGACTGTGGTAAACTTTGGAGAAGATTCCATGAACTGCTGAGAAGATATATTCCACTGTGCTTGGGTGATGTAAATACCTGATCCATTTGGTTTATGATGTTAGTTAATTCCAAATTTCTTTGTCTAGTTTTTGTCTGGATGACCAGTCTGTTTTATCTGTGGTTTTTGGGGAGTCTAAGCCAGGAGGAGGAGGATTTTTATGGAGATTGGCTGAAGACATAGTCATCTCCAGAGACAAGAAAAAGCAAAGCAAAATATCTCTCACTTCTGAGGAAGTCGAGGATCATTTTGCAAAAGATCCCTCCTGTTCTCTGGGAACTCTGGAGCGTCTAGACAACACCGCACAGGCCTCCACTGCCTGCTGGAGTCTCTGAAATCGGTCCTTATTTGGTGGAAGATCAGGTGTGATTTCACTGTTCACCACTAGATGGAGGAGCAGGATGCGAGGGTCCAGCAGCCTCTTCAGGGAAAAGCAGGCTTCACCAAGCCAATGGTCTGAGTTTGGATTCTCCAGTACAAGCCAAGGATGCAGTTCTAGAAGGTGGTTGGGTGTTATTTTTGTGGGGAACAGCACAGAGTCCACTCATGATCTCTGTATAACAAAATCTACCAGGCCACCTTAAGAAGAGCCCTGCTGCAAGGTGGCCCCAGTCCATTTCCTCCGTGGTGGGAGTTTGTCAAACACCCTTAGGGGGCTGGTGAGATAGAGTAGCGGCTACAGAATTGTTTTCAGACCATGCAAGCTTCTCAGTATGTTTACCCTGGGTTTATAAGTGTGATTGGGACACATAGAATGTCAGGGGTTTCATAAGATTGGGCGTGGATCAGGTGAAGAAGAGAAAGCAACTCCCAGCACCTGGGAGTGCAGAATTATGAGCCGGATCTTCAAGGCTGCTGTGAAGGCAGACATGAAGGACACACACGCACTTTCTGGAGAACTTGAAGCGCTTGCTTGGGAGCTTGTTCAGTGCTGCCAGCTGCCATTTTCTTCACAAGGCTCAGCCAGTAGCTGATTCTACACAGCCCTAGCCAATCCAGCACATCCTGTGTCAGTGACTCCGGATAGCAGGGCCTCTGTGCCTGAGCAACCGGTTTGATGGAGGGAACTTAAGGCAAGCCTCACATTTTACTTCCTCAGAGGCCTGCACCAACCTGGCTTCTCCCACAGACCTGTGAGCTGTGCTTGCCTCATTGTGTGGAACTCACCATCAGCACCTCCATGCCCGAGTTCTGGTCCTGCATGGCCACCATTCTGTCTTTCTCTCCCATGGACAAAAGTCAGCTTCCACTTCCTCAGGCCCGTTGTCCCTGCTCTCTTTTCTTCCTTCCCCAGTGCCCCCTCTGACTGGCTGGTTCCTGCATTGCACCACGGGAGCCTCCTGGTCAGTGTGTGGTAACGCACCCCTAGCCAACCCCAAATCTCACCTCACCCTACCAGTGCACGGCATGCACACCAGGGCCCCACAATCGTTTCTGCAAAGAGCCAGATGTTTGGTTCTACCCAGCTCAGCCCTGTGTGGACCTTATATGACAGCTTTTGTTCCAAAGGGGATATGATAAATACACGATCGCTGGACAGCTGCATAATGTTTGCATTGATGGCTCTTTCTTATCCTCGGAGATCCATTGTAAGGCCTATGAACTATTGGTAGCATTAATATGTATATATGTGCACATATGCAATATAAACACATATGTACCAATTTATAGATACACATACTAATGTTTGCTAGTATTTTTCTGTACCTATGATATGTTTAGCATATTCATTTGGCATGCTAAGGATAACTAGAGTAAACCATATGAAAATAGGACATGTTTGCCAACAGCCTGCTATAGCAAGGCAGGTGTCACTGCTCTTACATGGTAGGATGCTGTTGTGTTATCCAGGTGTTACTGCTGTCCTCCGGCCACAGAGATGATCACATGACTTTTGCATGGCCACATGCATTGTGTACACAATGCTGATGTGCTTGATAAAGCAAGATTCATAGCTCAGGTACAATGCAAAGAAACAGAACAATGTGTCACCTCACTACAGAGATCTAATCCTGGATATCCTTTAAAAACAGAAATTCAGAACGTTTAGGGGATCTGTGAGAGTCCTTTTTTCCTTCTTGGCCTGTTGGTCATCGGTCCTAGAGGGGAAAGGGCAAAAGTGGCAACAGGAAGCTTTGACCAGGAATGGAGACAGCCCTCTAGGAGATTGCTTTAGGGGGAAACAGCTCAACTTTATTTCAGAATATAAGGAGCATATGGGAGCGGGGAGTCTGGGGACAAACCGTAATTTGCACTGAGTGGCACACTCCCATCACCAGACTTCATACGTGGCAGTAGGGCCCTATAGCCCCAGCTCCTAGCAAAGCTCTTCCACTGGAAAACTGTGCCAGGGTTCAAGCTAAAGATTAATCGGGGCATCTGGTTTACAGACAGCTTCCAGATAAGGTCAGTCTTCCAGATACAGGGATATTATACTAAGGGCAGGTAGAGGCAGAAGTTTTTCTTGGGAGGGAAGGAGTTTGCTTGTTGCATAGCTGTTGCGATAAGCCGCCAGCCCGTGGGAAACTGCAACCTTTACCAGTCAGCAAAACCCTTCCCTCGGGGATTCATTCCCATAAAACTGTCGATAGCAGCTGATTCATATTTAATTAGAGTAAAACATGTCCTGGAATTCACACCTGCATTTAGATATTCAGAGAATCAGGTGTTGTATCCCTCACAGCCAAGGTGCCTGCTGTGAAGTCAAAGGCCCTCTCTGTACATGTGGTCCCCAGGAGTCACCATCAGGCGTATGGAGCAACTCCACAGTGGCCTCCCAGTTTTTGGTAATCTTCATCTAGCCCTCCGTGCCCCATTCTTCACCTCAGCAGGAAGAGGAGCACGTTTTCCATTTAGTAGAGAGAACACATCATAGCAGTTTGATGATGTTAACCCCGCTTAAACCCCAAGATACAGGCCACATTTAACTGAGAAGACAAACTCAGCTCCTAAGACCAACAATGACCTCACACAGGACCATGAAAATCAGAGCAAAGGATGGACAGACATCTTTCCATACACATGTCATACAGAACCAAGACATGTGTCAGGATATATATATATAATATCTGGTTATTAATAAATAAAACATTTATTTATTAATGTAAGTGGTGTGGCTTACAGGTCCATTCTTTCGGTCCATTGTCATCACGGTGGGACATGGCGGTGTGCAACATTTAGTGCAAAGTCCTTCAAGAACACCCTGTGATGGTGAGTCTCTCTTGAGGACTCCACACCCAGTCCTGGATTGAGTGCTTTGCTTGTTATGAGTGTGGGGTCGTTCAGAGATTTCCCAATCTGACAATAAATATGACTTTAATAAGAAGATGGTTTTTATTAAAAATACTGGCTAGGATTTTTACCAGAGACTCAAAATTCTCTAGGTTAGGCCTCAGCTATTGTTAGTTCAAGGACTTTAAAGGTAAAACCCAACAAATTGCAGTTCAAGGGTCAAGTTGACGCATATTCTGTTTAGGGGAAGACAGAGCTTAATTATTTTAAACAGGTTTCAGGCAGGTTCCTCAGTTATTCTGAGCAAGCAAGCTTTCATACAAAAGTAGACCTTAGCAGTTAGCCTGTTAGTCATGTGGCCCATTATCTTGTAAGAGTAGCTGAGGCACTGGAAGATTTTACAACAGTCAGTAGGTTTTAAGAATAGTCCAACTGCCGGGGAAGTCGTCCAATTTGGGTAAGGTAGCTGATAGGGTACGTTTTTCTCGAGATAGCAGCATCTTCCACATGGCTCGTAAGCTAAATACAATTTTGTTTTTACAAGTTGTCTAGCACAGTAAATTATCATTTAAACATAAAGTTCACCATCACAGCTTTGTCATAAAATTGTCTCTCAGTTCAGTACTTAGGAGGCTTCCTTGAATTCTTTCTGAGCTTGTCTCCAGAACTCAGATACACTGGGTAGGTGAACATACCTATTCATGTTTTTCATCTTAAGGATTCCTGGCCTTCACTTCAAAAGTGAGAGCCAGTAGTTAAGAAGGAATTGACAACTACTCTAACTGTGTTGTCTCTATTTTCTGGAATTGGCATCACGTTCCCACAACACTGCAAGCAAAGATAAACCAATTAAATGTCGTAGAGCACTTGCCACTTGCTGACTCCTGTGAATTAAGATGTTGACTCACTCAGTACAATTGAGCAAAACACAGCATTGTCTTTCTACTCGCAACAAGATGTCCACATATGTTAAAGGTACATGTTAAAGAGACACATGTGGCCAGAGATGGAGGGAGATGGGCCTGGAACAGCTCAGGTCTGCCCTCTCTCTGTGCATTCTCATGTCTATACTGAGTCTGTTCTAATGGGCCCAGCCCTCCAGCTACAAAGCACTGAGTAATTCCGCATCGGATTGATCGCACAAAGTATACTACTTCTTCATCTGTGGATTGCAAGGAACACTCTCATTTCATAAAACTATGGCAAGGCAAAATGGGTACTTCACTGTGCTCCAAACCCTGGCCAGGCAAGAGGCATTTGCTCTTGGAGGCCACAGACAATGTTCCTTATCATGACGAATGCTCAGGTACCAGCAGGACCTGTTCTTACAGAATGGGAACACCCATTAAAATGGACAACATTGTAAGAGTTTCCGTATGGACACATTGATTTCTTTTCTTCCTTCAGCATCATTAACTGAATCTCTCTCTCTCTCTCTCTCTCTCTCTCTCACACACACACACACACACAATTATGTCCTCATAATTAAGGGTTGAACTATAAAAAGAATTCCCACTATCATTTTGAAACTAAGCTTTATCTTTGAACATGTAAATTTGTACATTCTTTTAAAAATGAAAATTCAAATTTTTATAAGAGATTCACTGCTACAAAGCTGTTTATGTCACTAATATTTATGAATTTAGTTCACATCAAACGTGGATGGGTCTTCGGTGACTCAGGTGTCATTCTCCACACAGCAGCAGCTGGTCTGTCAAGCGGGACGCCCTCCTCAGCACATGCTGTGCCCGGTCCTCGCCTTCCTTCTTGCCCCCAGCAGCTCACACAATGGGGTAGGTGGCATAGGCAGCTCACACGATGGGGTAGGTGGCATAGGTAGCGATTCCACAGTTATTGTTCCAGTCCTTGGCCATCTTCACGTAGCCTTTCATGCCCCATTCTTCACCCCAGCTGGAAGAAGAGCATGTCTGTCATTTAACAGAAAGAGCACAACACAGTGGGTTCATCGCTTTAACCTCCCATAAGCACCACGTCAGAAACCACACTTAATGGAAAGGTTCAGAAGACACAGAGGTTCATCTCCTGGATACCAGTAGTTGAATTACACAGGCTCTGA
Source organism: Alexandromys fortis (assembly GCF_014885135.2). NCBI lineage: Eukaryota > Metazoa > Chordata > Mammalia > Rodentia > Cricetidae > Alexandromys > Alexandromys fortis. Next base: position 39,759,605 of record NW_026067927.1, read on the forward strand.
AAACCACTGCATAGAAAGGACAGGTTGTCTTCTACCTACACGTGGTGCGGAACCACTGGTCCATCTATCCAAATACTGACTACAGTAGTTCCCTTTTGAATTTCAAATATAAATGTTTTCTGAAATTTATACCTGTTCTTGACCAGCCAGTAGCTGTTGCCATTTGACTCTTCTCCTTCAAAGCCATAGCCGACCACCAGAACAGCATGATTTAGGTGAACCTTTCTGCACTGTGGCTCATAATAAGTGCCTAAAAAAGTAAAACCAAAGTTGGATTGAGAGGCTCCAGTGACCTCACAGTACCATGTCACAGTACCAGCAATAAGAGAAACATTTCTAAGCTCACTGGAATGACAGACACACGGCGTAGGACTAAACAAGAGGTTTCATTGTTTTCAGGGCCAAGACTGGAAGCTCTCAGGTAAATGAACCAGAAAAAAAATAGCATAAATCCTTTGGTAAAATGGTTGTTTGGATGCATACGAGAAATCTTATTGATTTACTTGTAGGTTAGTTCAGGCAAAACCCACAGAAAACAAAATTAATAGAATTGACAGGTCCCTCATAATAATTTTCTACATAAATAAAATATCTGGTTAGAATCTTAAAGGTCAAACAGCTGGAGAAAATTCAAGTAAATTTTACCACATGAAACATCAGGCTAACTTTAAGAAAACATTAATTGGTTCTCATTCACGAAATTGGTTTTTTTTTAAAGTAATGCAAAATAGGAAAATTTACATAAAATTTTTCACAGAGATTGTAAAATTCACAAATGGGAACATTTACATTTAATGCTATGTAAGAAAGAAGTCATTTAATCCCAGCACTCGGGAGGCAGAGGCAGACGGATCTCTGTGAGTTCGAGACCAGCCTGGTCTACAAGAGCGAGTTCCAGGACAGGCTCCAAAACCACAGAGAAACCCTGTCTCGAAAAAACCAAAAAAAAAAAAAAAAAAAAAAAAAAAAAAAAAAAAAAAAAAAAAAAAAAAAAAAAAAAAAAAAGAAAAAAGAAAAAAAAAAAAGAAAGAAGTCATGATCTTGATTTGTCATGGTGGCAGTGCAACTTTTATGCAGGGATCTCTAGAAGGAAGACACTCACCATTCTCATAGAACCGAAAGGAGCTATGGCTGGCATCAACTGCCACAGAGATGGGCCCCACCTTAGCCACTGCCTTCATAAGGGCTTCCTCGCATCCTGGGACTTGCACAAAGTCACTGACATTAGCTGCAGCAATCTCAGCATGGTACCTGCACTCTCCACCCTTTTAAAGTTAAGGAGAAAGAAATTCATTCATGGCCATCAACCTCCCAGAGAAGATGAGCTAGAACCACAGAACTCAGCCCACAGCAGATGAGGGGCTCCAAGTCTGTGCTCTTATAAACCATTCTAGGAAGTGAAATTCTACTGGGAGATTATCTTTCTGAAGCATGAAAGGGTTGAGTTCTGTGGATGCACACTGGGCACACATTTTTTTTTTCAGATTAGTTTTGACTTTCCTCTGACTTCTTCACTTTTTTCATGTAAAATGTATTGAAGACACCCATCCATTCTAACCTTAGAAGGACAGCAATCAATGATTCCATGCATTTGGCAATATTTTTCATCAAATTGTAAAATGCTTTCTTGTCTGGTTTGGTTCTGAGGCAGCATCTTACTATGCAGCCTTGGCTAGCAATGAAACTCAGCACATTCACAACCCAGGCTGGCTGGGAACTAGCAGAGCTCTCTGCCCGTGCTTTTCTGCCAACAGAATCGTCTGAGAAAGAAGGAGCTCTGGCCCTTAGCATACTAATGACAGAGAGAAATGACTTGGGAAAGAGCCATTTCCACATCCAGGGTTTGGAAATGTGCTATTTCTTAAGAGGTATAAGATTTTTGTCTGTTTGTTTCCGTATATTTTTCTACCTTTATTTCCTGGTTTTTGTTCCTCCTGGTAATCTATTAACTAAACTTTTATTCCCTGCAAACACAGTTTAATGATTGTATAGTATCTTTGTACATAGTTGCCCCTGATACAAACTCAGCACAAGAGGCACTCTGGATCCTTAGGGGTTTTTGCTCTTCGGGTCCACAGCATTCCTTGTTGAAAATTCACATTGCAGACTCACAGACTCATGACTTTAAACACATGACCTACACAAGATCTACCCTGCCAAAATACCAACATGGACAATGGGAAGGGTCATGAAGTCCCGCCTCCCCCAGCTGTAGAACTATCGGCAACTGAGAGCTGTTGTAGGAGAAGAGTGTTGCCTTAGGGACGTGGCCTGAGCGTTCACTTACGCTCCAGTAAATGGTCCTATCCTGTCCACACACACAGTATGATGTGGGCTTAGTGAGCTTAACAAAAGCGTGCAGGAAGTTGGGAAGGAAGAGTGTTTGGGGGTGATAGAGGAGGAGTTAGAGGCAAAGGAATGGTATAGACTTGGTCAAGGCACATTATATGCTTGCGTGTAGTTCTCCGGCAGTGAAAAGGCAAATCAGTAACAAAGCGAGTTTGAAGAGAGCGAATTGCTCTGCGATTGTTCTGCTTTCCACAGCCGGAGCTGGACCGACAAGAGCACGGGAGTTCTACTCACCAGCCCTTTGTAAGGATAGGACTTCTCAGAAGCCAGGCCGCCGCTGTCCTTCACATACTGGAAGGCATGCTGCATGAAGCCACCACTGCAGCCATGGGTAACATTAAATTCCATGCAGTCCAGCAGGTTCTGCTCACTCAACGGGATCAGTCTCCCTGTTTTCCTGAACATTTGTCCTTCTAGGGCTCCAGTGGCACTAAAAGCCCAACTACAAGCACAGTGACCCTAAGGAATGAAGAAAAAGCCGTCGTTCATTAGTGAGTCTAATAACGGATAATTTGTGAATGATTTGTACATCAGAATACTTTTATAAAGCAGTGAACTGCATGCTGCTCCACAGTCTGAAAAAGCAAAGGGGGCATTTCTTTCCTAGCCGCCTGTGAGTAGGGGATATTGAGGACATCACATGGCCATACCTGGTTCTTCACAGGGGTCACGTAGCCTCGTTCCCTCCAATCCACAGATCTGGGGACAGACAGAAAGAGATGATCCTGGAATGTGTGCCTCTTCTTGATCCTCTGCCGTTGAAAGCCAGTCATCCTTTTCCTGAATTCTGTATCGGTCTTCAAGAAAGGCCACACGTGAATGAGGGTATTTATAAAGAACTGAAGAGGAGAAGTACTATGTGATGTTATTCATGTCGCACTCACAAGGTCACCAAAGGCGTTCATGGCCATGGTGAAGTCATGCTTCCCCTTGAGGTATTCCCGATTGTGCAGTTCAATCATTTTAAAATTCTCCTCCCACACTGTCCTCCTCAGACTTTCTTCATTCTGGAAAAAAAAATACAAGTTGTGATTTTTCCTTTTATTTTAAGTCCAACCCAAGTTCACTCAGGACATTCTGGTGAAGAGGAGCTGTGGCAATAGATGGTTGTACTCTTCCGGAAGCCATTGTCCACATCTCCCAAGAGCAACGGGGATTTTTGTCACCTAGCACACATGGTGCATGTCTTTAGGTTAAGGCTTGAATAGAGCTTGATTCCAGAACCTATGGTATGGCCAGAGGACACAAATACATAAAAACGCAAAGGCAGGGTGATCATCTACGGGAATTTCCATGTCACTAACAATGGTGTATGTTTTCCCATGTTTTGTCTTCCATTCCTGCCACTCAGCATCCAAACTGGGACCCAGTGTGGTAAAAGCTGAGTCGACTTCCAAGCAGAGGGCGGCTAAGAAGAGAACAGCAATCATGTCTCATAAACCTAGAGGAGAAGAGATGAGATTCCAATTACATCAGTGCTTCTGAAAATTTAATTTCATACCTAGAAATTAAAACCATAATGGTGGAAGGAAATCATTTGAACTGTCCTAAATAATACACTGTGGAAAAAGTTAAGATTCTGTTGGCCTAAAGAGAGGAATTTGGTTTATCCACTAAAATGAAGAACAACTGGCCAGGCTCCAGGAACTGTGAACCTAGATCATCACAGGGTGTGCATACACCTATGGTTTAGACTCTTAAAGACTTAAGACATAGTTGGCCCAGGCTTTGTGTTGGTGGTGCTGAGGTCACATGAGCAAAATTTCATTAGTGCAGAATATGATCCCAAGTAGGGAGAGATACAACCCCAAGAGTTGGGGGCTACAAGAAATCTTTTCCTTGGCCTGAATGCAGCAGATGTCTTGGTCCATTCCCTTCAGAAATCTTTTGGAAACAGTCTCTGTATACAGTCATAGATACATACATTATATACAACATGCATTAGTTTCTATTATCTTTACTTGAAAAGTGACTGAAAAATCCATTTCACTGCCTCAGTGAGATCCCATGGAGAGGTTGAAGAGATGTCCTTCCTGAGGAATGTGCCCACTTCCTTCAGGAGTCTACCCAGGACTCTCCTCTAGTGTGAGCTCCCGATCTACCTTCCCTGGCCTAGTGGGATCACCTGGGATGTCTGCTGCTCCTCAGATGCCCTTCATGGACTTGAGTTTCAGAGATCTTTGAGTTCCACAGAGCTATCTGACTGCATCTCCCTGAGACTTTAACAACTGGGTCTTTGCCTAGGAAGCCCCACCTCTGAGTCCTGTCCTGCTTGTAAGTGGATGTGTCAGTAGGTATATTAGCCCTCTAGGCCTCAGACCTCCAGGAATGCATTGCATAACTGATCCCATCTCCTCATGGCGTGGGACAATTTGTAAAGTGTTACTGCTAGGCAACATGACAAATCGTCCTCGGGACCTTGAATCCTGACAATGTGCTTGGAGGGTTTAACAATAAAAAAGCTCCCAAATAAATCCATGTTTAAGGTTAACCCAACATTGATTTTACTTTAGAAACTATGGTTTGGTAAAATATTCTGGAATAGACTGAGTCACAACACTCCAGGACAGTGTTTCCTGTTTAAGCTAAGGTTGGGCCCTATGTGCATACAGATGCCAGAGCACGTTGACTTCAGTATTGGGGAGATGTCAGAAGAGTCTCAACAGAAGACCATCTCTGGTCATGTTTGGGAAGGTGAAAGTCAACCCGAGGAGGGAAAACCAACAGATGGGGTACAGATGGGGTACCAGGTCTCTTGACGCTGCCTGGAATTTGGAACGACTTTGTCCTCTCTCCTCATCCAACCATTGTTCCTCTTCTCTGTCTTTAGCCAATTAAGTCATGAAATCTGAGTCATTTGCAGAAAAAGCGTGGATACTGAATGCAGAAAAGCGGCTGAGGTCTTTGGGAAACAGCTTCCAATTTTCTCTTTGCAATTTGTTTTTTGCTCTTCTCAATATTCCTTCTGGGAGTTAGTTCTAGACACTTACCTTCATGAGCCTTAATATCCGAATATAAGAGAAAGAGAACTCAGGAGGTTTTAGATAGGTTAAAAACATTAATTGATAAAAGTATGTATGCAAATCTTAGCTCCTACAGTTCAGGAAGTAAGGAACGCAGCCCCAAATGTAATAAAGCTTGTGATTTTCCTACTTATATAAATATGTATTCATTATAGATCTTAGTCAATTAATTTATTATATGATTTCTTTTAAAATCATATTTTGACTTGTTCTATAAAAGCGGAATCATTGTGCACCCACGTTAATTTCTGCTTGAGGTTAAATTGATCCCCCATCAGGAAGCATAATCTAAATCATCACTCTCTGTGTAGTAAGAAGTTCCCAGCTAAGCCAAGGTGGGTGCTCAGCTCAGTGGCGTTAGGGAAGATCACACTGATACAGATCTCAGTGACACTGTTCTCATTAACCAATAATCGTCCACTTTATTTTCCTAAACCTTCCATTCAACATTGTCTTTTCTGTGTGCATGAACTTACCTCCTTCTATGGGTTAAGCGTTTGTCTCCATCCACAGCCATGTTGAAATGTGAATTGCCCTTATAACAGCATGGAAAATAGGGGCATTAAGAGATAGAGTGGGTCCCAAATCCTGTGTCACCATTTACCTGCCGCCGGAGACTGTTTAGTGTTTGAATCCATGGCCACAGCCTGCTTTTCTTGTCTATTTATTGCTTCACAACATGCGTTTTCTTCCCCTGTGTCTGGTGAAGATGGGTTTGGTATTTGTCTCCCCTACACTACACAATGAATACAAAATCAAAGTTCACACCAAGAAGTTTATAAATGTGTGAGAAACAGGGGATAACACTGAAGTCAGAGAGGAGCACATAGCCTGACTGCAAGTCACGGAAACTGTGGGACAAAACTGAACAAACAGTGCTTGGATCTCTGAGTTACGGCAAATTCTGTCCTCCCATTTCCCAATACCCTGCAGTTCCAGGAAAACGTCCTGACAAGCCAGGTGAGCACGTAGCCCTCCATATCTGATAGAGAGTCTCCTCCAGCACGCCCCAGGTAAACTCTGCACACCTGGTCTGCCTGCAGCAAGATCCTGAAGGACACAGCTGAATCCTTCCAGCAACATTAATTTAAATTTTTGCAAGTACGTTTTTTCAGCAACAGTAATTCATTTTAGGATTACAATATAGAATGAAAAGAAGCTTATTTCAGTGTTTTCAAATTCCCTTGGTGCTGTCCCTGAAGATTCAGTGACTTAAATAAATCAGAATTCTTAGGAGTTCTCAGAAATTTTGAAATTATGATTATTTTAAATATACTTCTTTGGGGGGGGGCTTTTTTGAGACAGGGTTTCTCTGTAGCTTTGGAGCCTGTCCTGGAACTAGCTCTTGTAGACCAAGCTGGCCTTGAACTCACAGAGATCCACCTACCTCGAGTACTGGGATTAAAGACCTGTGCCACCACTGCCCAGCTTTAAATATACTTCTAACCATTTTCATATTATGTTATTTAAATAGAAAAACTTTTGTTTAAAAACAAACTTACTAACTTCAGTTGAACTTACAAGGAACTACTTCTTATATAAGCTATGGAAGATGTAATTGGAGATTTAGGTCTCCCAGTTACATAATAGCCCTCATGGAATCACAAGTGGGTACTGCCCCAAAAAGGATTTATTTTGCATTGAAAAATGTGTTATGCATTGGGAATTTACACGTACAGAGTTCCAACCTGCTTTTTGGTTCTAATATTCCCTACCTGTGTCAGTGGGGGCTCAAAGAGGGTAATCTTTCTCTTAATTCTGAGCTTACTATGACCCCTCGACCTATTTCTATGGTCCTTAATAAAGCTTTCCTACTTGTGTTTTAATGAGAATTATGGAATAACATTCTATTAAACAGTAGGTTACCTATATTTTATTTAAATTTTCCAATGTTAGGTAAGAAGACACCCTCATAATGAAAAAAGCATGAGGAGAACCCCCTATGTCTGCAGTTGGAGCCCTCTCTTCAGTGCCCTCCCCCAACACCATTATGCTCTCTCTGGCATGGAACCTTAACTCTCCTCAGAGCCTCCATCAGGCCAGTGTCTTCCCCAAGCAGTCCATCTCAGTGTCCCTCTTGAGTCATGGGGCTGCATGAGGCCCTGGTGACAATCTGCCTGCCATCTCCCCTGGAGACTTTGTGTGACTTTTCAATAGGTCTTTCCATGGGATCTCTCTGGGAGACTTCTAGATGTTCTGTGTGGAACTCCAAGGGATGATGCGAGGTCTCTGGAGTCTGCATGAGCTTCGTGTGTCATGAGAGGTCTGAGGGGCTTATGATTGTCTTTCTGAGGGTGCTGTGTGAGGTCTGGAAGGCTGGGTGATATCTCTATGAGGGAGTGCTGTGTGGCACCCAGAGGCCACCAAGTGACATCTATACCTTAGGGCTCTGAGAAGTTTCTGAGGTCTCCCTTAGTGTCTCTATCAAAAGTCTCTTTGAAAACTCTGTGAGGCTTCTGAGGTTTGTGACTTTTGCATGTTCTAAGATGTATCCACCATCAGAAGTCTCTTTGGGGGTCTTTATCAGGGCTTCAGTGTGGATCTTTGTAGGGTATTTCTGTGTGTTTCTGAAACTGGGTGATGTCTCTCTGTGAAGGTCTTTGTAAAGGTCTGCGTGTGGGTTTCATTGTGCGTGCCTGTGGAGGGCTGGGTGGGATTCTGGGGATCTGTATGTAGATGACAATGACAGTCCCCCTGGAGGGAACTTGATGTGTCTCTGTGGACTTCTCCCAGGGCCGGCACAGATCTTATTAGTCACTGCTGTCTTTCACTCTGTGGTGTCTGTGAACATCTCCTGAAATCTGCATGGATATGTGTGTGGGTCTGTCAGAGTGACTGGAACTGTAGACTGTCAGTGTGGGATACAGTCAGGGACTTGAAGGATGTGTGTGGTTTCTGTGCTGGGGAAGTCTGTGAAAGTGTCTGTTTGCAGGTTTTGGGGTCTCAATATGTAAATTTCTGCCAGGGACTCTAGCAACCTCCTTCTGTGGGGTTCTCTGTGGAAGTCTCTGTGGAGTGCTGTGGGATAATGCTCTTGAACTCTGTAAACATTTGCCACTTGTATACACACACACACACACACACATACATATATGGTTAATAAAACATTGATTGGCCAGTAGCCAGGCAGGAAGTATGGGTGAAGTAACCAGACAAGAATTCTGGTTCCCAGAAAGAAAGATAGAGACACAGTCATCATCCAGAAGCAGAGGAAGCAAGATGAGAATGCCTTACTGAGAAAAGGTACCAAACCACAGGGCTAAACTCAGATAAGAATTAAGGGTTAAATTAAGACATAGTTAGTAATAAGCCTGAGCTAATAGGCCAGATAGTTTATAATTATAGCCCTCTGTGTTTCTTTGGGACTGAACAGCTGCATAACTGGGCAGGCCAGAAACTTCCATCTACAATTGAGATGTTTGGGGATCTCTGTTTTGAACCATGAAGGTCTCTGGAAGTAGCTTTCTAGAGCCCTCGGATATTTCTTGGTGTGGGCTATATATCTTGGACTTTGTAGAGATCTTTTTGGGATCTGTCGGTCAGAATTCCTGTAGGAGTCTCTGTGAGACTCTCCAAGCCCCGAGCATATCCACGAGCATTGACAGGGCTGACGGTGGCAGCTCCATTCTTGCCGCCTGGTCACTCGGCATCATCATCTCGGCACTTGTACCAGGAGGACTCCTGGGGCCCACTCTTAAATCTTTGCTGGACCCAAATGTGCCTCCTGGGTTCCTGGGACAAGTGTAGGCTGCTATCATTGATACCGGGCTGGCTCAGAAGAGGCCTGTGTTTCCCATATTCACTCCTCAAAACTTCCTGAGTATCATAGATAGAGTCTTGGGAAATGTCCTGGACAGGCCCCATGTCCATGTTCTCTACTTCGGTGGGACCTTCTGGAACAGGGTTTTCTACCAGGGAACAAGTGGCACTGCTGGAACAGTTTACTGGCTGCCTTCTGTGAGGAACAGTGCAGGCCTCCCTGGGGATTGGCTGCTCTTGGGTGCAGTTACCTCCATGTGTTTCCTAAGAAACAAAGGGACAAAGAAACCTGGAAAGGAAGCTGAGAGATGCCCGGGAATTCAAAGATTCCAGCCCAGAGATCCAAAGAGCACCTTCACTTTGGATAAGTTCCCTCAGCTGTGTGAACCAGCACTACGAGGGGGCCTGTTCTGCTGGTCTCATGGGAAGGCAAGGGTTGGAGGCCTAGAATGACTTGCTGTGTGACCACAGTGCATCCCCTCAGCCCTTTCTAGGTGTCCTCCTTCCCTTCAGAGTAAATGCAGGCACAACGTGTGCGTGCAGAACTACCGGGCTGTGAGGGACATCCAGAATTCCTAACTCTGGCCTTTCCACCAGCTCGTCTCTAGAATTGAGGAGGTAAGAACATGTAGATACTGGACGTGCTGTTGGGAAGACAACCTTCCATCCTTGCAGGATTTGTCTCAAGTCCTTTAAAGCTAACTCCTCCAGTTCATGGTGGAGAGCCTGGGTGTTGAAATAGGAGCGGCGGGGCTGCGTCCCCAGCACCCCGGCCGCCTGGCTAGCTTATGCCCGAAATAACAACACACAAACTGTATTCATTTAAACACTGCTTGACCCATTTCTATCTAGCCACTTCTAGGCTAATTCTCACATATTAATTTAGCCCATTTCTAATCATCTGTATAAGCACCCCAAGGTGTGCTTACCGGGAAGATTCTAGCCTACATCCATCCTGGGTCGGAGGAGCTTCATTGCGTGCATCTGCCTGGGAGAGCGGAGCATGCCTCTGTCTGAGGCGTCTGGCTCTGAGAGGAGCTGCATTACTTCTGACCTCATTTCCTCTTCCTCCCAGCATTCTCTTCTGTTTACTCCACCCACCTATGTCCTAACCAATAAAATGGGCCAAGCCAGTTTCTTTATTAGCCAATGACCTTCCTCCATCACCTGGGGTGAGGCCAAAGTGCATGGCTCAGACCCCGATGTCAGCGGTCTGTACTGAAAGGGCAGTACATGCATGGGAACTTTTAGGGCATCCTCAGGTTACGTGGCCTTCTGCCTTGGCTCTAACCTTTTTTATTTTCTACCACCTCCTTAGGCTCATCATGCCCACAATCAGATGGGAACTGTATATACAGTGGATTAGAAGGAAAGACAATTGGCCAGGGGTCATGAGACCCTTAGCAACTACTCTGAGGCTGCCACCCTAATAAAAAGTTGTCTGTTCCACGCTGGCCACCATCCTGACATTGGAGGCAGACATAGGACAGGGTGACACTGCTTTGCCATCCAGGATGAGCTGGGAGGGCTTGGAGAACTCAGCTGGTCGGCAGTCTCCAATGAGGTGAGTAGGGGGTTCTTAAGATCCCTAGATCCTATGTATCCTGGCAGGATATCCAGAGGTCATGATTCTCCTGCTTTGAACTCAAGGATGGTTCATTTCCATCCTGATGACTGTGCCTACTTTGTGACTTGGGTAGACACTGGGCTGGCTCTCTGGTGCCTCTGTACACAGCTACACAAAGATCAGGTTAGAGCAAATCAGGAGAAAGACATGGTGAGCTGACCCTTAGGGTGGGGTCTTACATGGTTGACTTAGCACTCACCTCAGTCCTAAAGACTTCTTGTTTGTTTGGGTCTTGTTAGGGTTGACTTATACTCCTCCCCTGCACACACACACACACACACACACAAATTCTAAAAACTTTTATTTCCATAATTACAGTATAATTAACTGACTACAGTAGTGGTGGAGCTAGGAGGTGGTTCAGGTCCCTCTTTGTGGAGCCATATCCTCTTCTGAAGCAGTACTCTAAGGTGAACCAGTTGCAGACATTTCTCTGTGGCCTAGCATGCAGATGGAACCTCAAAATAAAACACACTCAGAGGAAGTAATGTCTAAAAGTTTACTTTAAATTGGGGAAAACACTTGCTCTCCAGATAGTACATTTCTGCAGAGGCAGTGCCTTGGACAGTGGACAGGGATCCCTGGGACATGTACAATCTGGACTCTGTGCTCATAGGGACTGGCTCAGGAGACAGGGTCTCTGGATACCTGCACCTGGTTGCTTCCATAGGGTATCCCTTTGTATGAGGAAGGTTGGCTGTGTACCTTGAGGTTTGCTTGGTGAACTGTGATTTTCTCATAGGAATCCTGTGGTGGGAGTCTCACTCACTGAATTTGAGGGACCATCGGTATATGGTGAACTCCAAATTTCCCCTTTAGAATCTGTCAAACAGAGGTCGTGAGGTCCTGTCCTTCAGCAACCTGTTGGGGCATAAACAGTTTGCCCGTGACTGACCCTTGGCTTTGGGTCATTATTGGTAAGCCCTTGCATTTTTGCTTGGAGTTCTCTTGTACTTTGCACTTGGGAGTTAAAATTGACAGTATAAATCTTTTTATTCTGTCCCCAAAATTTTCATTATTTGACCTGTGGGCTTGGACATGCTTTGTTCTTTTAAGTTGTATGTCTTGCCCGGGACTCCTATATTTATTATTTTAGTTATTTGTAACAAAGACATGGCTGTGCTGTTGTTCCTGTGGTTTGGAATTCTTGGGAACTTTCCTTTCTCTTGAAGAGAAAGGGTACCTGTCCTGGAAGGTGAAAAGGACACTAAAAAAGAAATTCCACACTAGCTCAGAATTGAGCCTAATAAAAGGTTATTTATTTAGGGTAAGCTCACAGATCACAATCCTTTGTTCAAATGAGGAACAGTAACCGAAACCAGCAGCTGGGAAAGAGGCTGGATTCGTGCTTTACCTGGGCATATATGGTATAAGAAGCCACGCCCAAGTGGGTGGGTAACTTTAAGGCTACTGGTGGTAGGAATTACCACAGCACCTCCTCCTTTCAGTTAAATAAAGTTCTAAGCCTAGTATGAATTTATGTACAATAAGAACAATTATCAGGGATAAAAATTAGAATTACAACCAACATAAACAATATCAAAAAAGAAACATGTAATAAATGTTTCAATAATTATCCTATCCTAATGAGTTTAAGTCTTGTATAATAAATACCTTGGCCAAGTCATGAGAGGAAAGTAACTACAACTATCTAGTCTTTAGCCCCAATGAAGACCCGAGAAGGGAAATATTACTTGAGTAAGCAGGCAGTGCAATCAAGCAACTTCCAAAATGTACAATAAATGACAGAAATAGCTGGCTACCTGGGAAATCACCCGAAGTCTCATATGCAATGTTGGAGCAACCAACTTTGGCTAAGGACTAGAGTAACTGACAGACCATTACCAGAGGCAGGAAAATTTCAAAACTGTCTTACCCTGTCTTGGCAAGATTTGGCAGTCTTTTTTCTTGTATCCTGCTTGTCCTGTCCAGACATTGTACATTTTGTCAGTGCTCGATGCATGGGCAGTTTCTTGCCCAAAGGCCAGTTTTGCCAAGAAGAAAAACACTTCCAGTGGAGTGTCTTTGGTTCTCAACAGTCTCTCTGGAATAGATGGGTCCTCATTCTGCACATGTGATTCCAGGTCTGAAGTTTCTCCTTTAAAGATAACATCTCATCCTTGAACATTATTTGGATAGCATGCAGATTGCCTTCCAGGAGAGATACTCTATCTGCTAACCTATCATAACTTTTTTAACAAATTTTCATTGTCAAATTCAACAGTATGAATTCTTTCAGATAATTTCTCAGTATCCTTTGACATGGATTCAATTTTGTCTGTCAAATTAATGTTATCCCTTTCAATAGTATTAATTTTTTTAGGTAACTAATTTTCAATGATATTAATCCTGTTAGATAGCTGTTTATTATTAGTTTGTAAAGATTGTATCATTTCTAAAAGTGCCTCATTTTTGGCTCTGTTATCAAACCATTTTCTTAAGAATATAATATAAAGAAAAAAACCAAGTCCCAATATCTAATAAATGGATGCATCACAACAACCATATAAGCTTTGCAGAATACAATCCATAGTATTAGCAAAAAGTTACTAAAATTGTAGTATTGTCTGCAATTATATAACTTTCCAGTTTATTGATAATTAATTAGTAAAATATTTACCTAGCATGAGGTCTGGTAAATTGTTTTAGGGGTAATGATCTTTATTGTCCAGCAGGTGTCGTGGTTGGAGAGTCGCGAGTACAACCTGGTGCCACCAACAGTCCTGAGCTGCTTTGGCTTTCTCGCCTTAGGGCTGGATAAATACTGAGAAATATGGCTTGTTTGGCAACTTTGAAGCAATTAAATCAGTTTTGTACATGGAGCAAAAAGCCCAGAACTTACAGGCAGGGAGCACAAACTGGAAGCTGTGCAGGTCTCCACAACTGTGGCAGGGAACATGGCAGTGGAGGTAAGGGGCATGTGCGTGCTTGGGAAATTTCCAAGTTGCCACAGGTTAGCTTTGCTGTTGCAGGGGTTGGGGATGGGAGACTTTCTGGTCCGTGGATTTAAGCCTTTAAACCAGTCCACCTGGTAAGTGTGGAGTCCAGATCCCCCTGGGCGCCAGATGAAGAAAAGCTAAAAACGAAATCCCACACTAGCTCAGAATTGAGTATGATAAAAGGTTGTTTAGGGGTAGACTCACAGATCACAATCCTCTGGTCGAACGAGGAACAGGAACCGAATCCAGCAGCCAGGAAAAAGGCCGGATACATGCTTTACATTGGCCTATACAGTATAAGAGGCCACACCCCTGTAAGCGCATAACTTTTTTTGCTTTTGTTTTTGTTTTGTTCAAGACAGGGTTTCTCTGTAGCTTTGGAGCCTGTCCTGGAACCAGCTCTTGTAGACCAGGCTGTCCTCGAACTCACAGAGATCTGCCTGTCTCTGCCTCCCAAGTGTTAGAATTAAAGGCGTGCACCACCACCAGTGGGTGGATAACTTAAAGGCTACTATTGGTAGGAATTCCTACACCAGGAAGGCTTATTTGGTTATAGTGGGCACAGACTTGAAGCTGAACTGGGAGGCCCTGGAGGCCAGGATATCTGCAGCGAGCAGAACCTCGGGACCCAGTCTTGGCAGAACTTGCAGTGGCATAATCCCGCAGGACAACGCCATCCGCTGAGCAGTGAGGTGTGCTCAGGCCTGAGTCTTCTGGATCCTGGGAAAGGGTTTTAGAAGGGGATGATAGACTTCCACTGGTCTCCAATTCATTGATTTGAAAATTACCCATCTCCCCAGCTTCCACGGGGAGTGTCCACTCTCAGGACTCTTCCTCCTCTGTCTCCTCCAGCTCCCTGGTATCCCTGCTACGTGAGAACTGAGAAACCACACTGATCTCCCAGACTGCCACCCCTTGGTAGTTATGTCTTGATGTCAGCCCCTCACTCTCCTCTGACCCACAGACGCCTTCACTTGGCCTGGATTGGGCTCTGGGTTGTCTGTCTCAGATCTAACAACTGTATCACTGTGTCAGGCTCTACCCACAAGGCTCTGTGGGGTGAACACAGAAGTCACATTGTCCCCCTAGACAGTTGTAGGGGCCTCAAAGGGCCCAGAGTTGTAACTAGGTGGAGCCTCTCTCAGCAATTCTAGGTGGAGGGCAGAAGGATAGTTCTGTGTGGACTGGGATTACACAGTGGAAGATGTTTTCATCACTTCCTTTTCTGGGGCTTTCTAGACAGGTTCTCCCAGGGCTTTCTAGACGGGTTCTCCCAGGGTTTTCTAAATGGGTTCTCCCAGGACACTGGCCGTTTGGATAATGGAGTCATCTCTAGAGTCCCAGGACAGAGAGGCATCGGAGGACCGTGGAAAGGGCAAAGCTATAGTTTTCTTCATGTTTAAAATATGTATGGTCTTGAGGCCTCTGAGGGCCAGGCTCCATCTGTGCCTCACCAGGCATCTTGTAATATGTGCTTCTAGCACCTTCTGAGTGCCCGGATCTAGGAAGGAAGGCCCATTAGTAGTTTTCTCGCTAGTAGGTGAATCATTGAAAGATTTTTTTCCCCCAAGTTTCCATATTTGGCTTTGAGATTTCAGACAGAACCAATGCATAGTCTAAACATATTCCATGACAGGTGCCCACAGGCACCTTAGTGTTGCTGGTTAGCCTCCACTTACTATTTGAGTGGTTTCTCAGGGAGCCTTCTAGCTGCTTCTTTCCTGGTCCCACTGGGGAGACACCTTGCACATCACTTCTTGGGTGTCTCATATGACAAGTTTCCACCTCTGTCTCAGGAACAGCCTCGAGAACTTTTCCTAGGGAACCTTCTGGGGGCCTGCACAGAGTTCTTCCCAGACATTTTGTCAGATCCTTGGGTGGGTTCCTCCATGGTTGGAATTTCTCTGGACCCTTTGATGAGACACTCTGTGTATGCTGACTGCCTTCATCTGGCTGTGCTGATGGACATGAAGTCCTGTGATTAACTTGTGCCTGACGCAGGTCCAGAGATAGCTGGACTTTGTGGGGCCATTGTCCTTGGTGTTGTGTGAATCTCTTTTTTAAGTGTTCTTCTATCAGCTCCTGGAGTTCAGGGCTAAGGAACTCCCCCTGGAGATGGACAGCAGACCCCTGGCCCTGCGAGACCCATCTGTTGGAAGTGTGTTGATTAAATGCTTCCTGTGGTTTTTTAACCATGACTGGTAAATCACTCACACTTTCTAGGTGCTTCTTCAAAAGGTGGCGCTCTAGGAGTCCAACAGCAGGTGGGACAATAAGTTGGGTTCTTGAGGGTGTAGGGCAAGAAGCCCCATCGTCCCTAATTGGAGCTGAATCACATGGTAGCTTTGAGAGAGAGGATGGGTCATGGGCCTGGGTTTGGATTCTAGTCTTTTGTGGAGATCTGGACCAGGAAAACTTTGAAGATCCCAGGCCTTGATAACTTAAGAAGGTCTACCTCAACCAACCTAGGCCTTGACCACTTAAGCAGGTCTACCTCAACCATCCCAGGCTTTGATCACTTAAGCAGGCCTACCCTAACCACCTCAGCCCTTAACCACTTAAGCAGGTCTACCTCAACCACCCCAGGCCTTGACCACTCAAGTAGGCCTACCCTAACCACCCCAGCCCTTAACCACTTAAGCAGGTCTACCTCAACCACCCCAGGCCTTGACCACTCAAGTAGGCCTATCTCAGGCCCTTTCAGGTACCAGGTAGCTGACAAAACCTTATGCCACTCCACCTCATCACATGATGAGTCCTTGCAAGAGGATCTTTCTCTCACCATTCACAAGGCCTCATTCTGGGCAGGCCCCACATACAGGCAGAAAGAGGCTGGGGAGCCCCCTTTCATTAACCCTGATATCTAGGAGATGATGGAAATTCAAACTAGCAAAAGAGTCAAACTAAAAGTTTGGAAGGGGAAAGAAAAAGAAAGATCTGACCTTTCCTTGGGCTGTATGGGCAGTATGCTTTACTCCTGGAGCAGCAAACCGGCCACCATCACCTCACGCCCTCTCTGGAACAAAAACTGCATATCTGAGCAGTTTCCAGGTCACCAGAAGGTCTTAGGCAACAACTTCAAGGAGACGTATAACCAGCTTTACTGGGGTCTCCCGTTTCTCCACAGTGAGTCCCTTGTGGCTACTGTCAGCATAGTAGGGTCCCCACTAGATTGCCCTCTATTTTATTCAATGGGCTTTCTGCTTACAGCCCATTACATGTTCAGACAAAGGACCCTCCACAGCTCTGTTCTCCACAGCCCTTGCTTCATCACTCGGTCAAATCTCAACCTTCATCCCAGGCATGGATGTTCTGAGAGCAGACATTTTGGAGCCCACTCTCCTCTCTGCCCTACCTGCCAGTTCTCAAGAGGATGGGGTCCTGTTTCAGGCTGAGATCCCCTGTCAGCCCCCTATTTGGAAAGTGAAGGCTGGAGAGAGAGGAAGCTCTTCTTCATTGGTTTGGGCCTAAGACATACTTAGATTTTTGGTGGTGGTGTTTTCTGCTGGTGGAGGTGAGGGTGAGTCAAGGGGGAGGAGGGGTGATAATAGGCGGAAGAGCCCCAGCCCACACAAAAAGGCAAGGATCATGTCCATTGCCCAAGCGGTGGAGCTGGGGGTCAGCCATGAAGAATCAATGCTTTCCAGAAGAGAGAAAATTCTCCATCTGAATCGCACTGTTATTCTCAGGCTACTGAAGGCTGAGAGTTCTCTCTGGGTGTTGGCAGCTGGGTCCAGGCTGCATCACAGGGTTCCTGTCTCCCTGTCACAAAGGGCTCCCTTCGGGGGCCAGCCTCAACAAAATTACCTTTCTTCCAGAGTGGATGCATGGGAATTTAGAAATATAGTAAAGAATATAGAGACACAAATGAAAATAATAAAGCCCAGAGACACATAGGATAGTATTGGGAGGGAATTTTAGTGAGTTCTGAAAATTCATCCATGTTTAATTTCCGACAGCTTAATCTACCCCTGACTTCAAAAGGTAGGAGAACAAAAGGACTGCATTAACACACAAACTGAAAGTCAGGGGGTCCATTCCTCGCTCATGCCCTTGACTCCTGCCCTAGACCAAACACTCTGGGGGCAAACCACCCCTGGGTGGAATCCCAAGTTATTTCATAAAGGGAACTAGAACTTAGTTGGACCCTTAGACTTTTGTTTTTGGTAGGAACCAACTACTTCCCTATTTCAGGAGCAGGAAGTCTGGCAACAAGCCACACCTGTTGACGGCAGCCTTGCGAGAGCAGAACTCTGATTTACAACTAGGTGGGACCTTTGTTTGAGTTAGAGGCACAATAATCTCGAATGAACTAAAAACAAGTCCCTACTCTCTGACCTTTGGCCTCTTTGGGCCTCCAAAGAGAGTGGGGAAGGGCTCTAGTAAGAGCTGACCAAACAATCACTCCCTGTTCGTCCGCCAGGCTTCACATGGGCTCCATCCTCCACAGCCTTTTGTGTCTGTTTCCAATTCCATCTGCACACTCCATCAGAAATAAAGTCCTGTCCATTTTCTCTTCCTCTCCCACCCCTAGAGAAAGTTTTGTCTGTGTTCTGTGGGCTTTAGAGACCTCCAAGCCACCTCCAGTGACATACCTCCTCCAAAAGCTCCCATCTCATAATCCCTTCCAAAAGTTCTACCAACTGGAGACCAAGCACTCAAATATATGAGCCTATGGGTTTATTCCAACCATGGCATTTCATTCTCTGCCCTCCATAGGCTTTTAGCAGTGTCATAAAGCAGATTTCACTTCGTCAAAGTTCCAAAGTCCCCATAGTCTTTCATAGTCTCAACACTATTTCAAAATCCAAAATCCTTTCTGAGACTCAAGTCAATCTCTTACTATAACCTAATGTAAAAGTAAAACTCAAATTGCCTGTTTCAACATACAGTGTCACAGAAAACATATTTCCATTCCTAAAGGGAGCAAAGAGGGTGTTGTGAGGACACGCTGGACCAAAGCAAGAACAAAACCCAGCAGCGCAAACTCTAAACTCTGCACCTCCATGTCTGATATCAAAGGGCTCTTCTGCTCTCCAGTCCTCTCAGCCTTGCTGACTGCAGCACACTCCTTCTCTTCAGCTGCGTCCACTCCTGTTAGCAGCTTTCTTTGGCAGCGATCCACGGCTCTGGCATCTCCAACATCTTGGGCTATCCAAGGATTCTAGGCTTCACCTCTACAGCTTCACGTATTGTCCTCTTTAGGCCTCCATGCAGGAGCACCCCTGACATAGGCCTGGTCTCAGCGTCTTTCCTTAAGCACAGAGGATGATCCCATTACCCCTTTACTCATGTTTCCTTAATGACTCTAACGCCAGAACCACATGGCCAAAGTAGCCAAGTTCTGCTGCCTGTTTAACGTGAAACCTGGAACCTGGACCCTTCTTGAATTGTACTGGCATAGGCTTTGGTTTGGTTTTGCTCTTTAGGGACAAGTCTTTCCTTAAGGCTTTTTCTTTTCACAAATTGCAGGGTTAGCTGGCTGGGGTCCTGCTCTGAGGGGACCCCTCCCTTTACTCCACTCCTCTTTACCTCTTTCAGCATCAACCAAGGCTCCAGTGTTAAATTTCTTGTGCTCTTTTCCCACCAACTGCACATTTGTATTTCCTTTTGCTTGCTCTTTTTCCTTGTGGATGTGCATAATGGTCCACAACAGAGTCCCTATTAAACTGTCTTGAAATCTCTGTCTGCTAAAATCTATGAAATTAGTCCAAAGCCTTTCAACTTAGCTTCAGGCAGACTCTTTGGACAAGGACAGAAAACAACCATGATTTTGCCAAAATGTTACAAGAACTGTCTCTAACCTGGAACCTAATATTGTTCCCCTCTGGAATCTCTTGATCTGGGCCTCTATATATACGCAGAACAATATCTGCATTGTTCTCGGCACTATCTTCCAAGTTCCTACTAGGACTTTATTTAAAGTCTTTTTTTTTTTTTTTTTTATAGCATTCAGCCATTTTCCTAGTTCAAAGTCCCAAAGTCTTCCACATTCCTACAAAACCCCAGGCCTGTGGCAGCAGTACCACCCTTCTGGAACCAACTTCTGTCTTAGTCATTTTTCTATTTCTATTGCTGTGAAGAGACAGCGTAGAGAAGAATGAGTTTATTGAGGCTTACAATTTTAGATGGTGGCTCTGTGACCGTCATAGTGGGGAGCAGGGCAGCAGGCAGGCAAGCGTGGTGCTGAATTGGTAGTTGAGAGCTTACACCTGACAGACAAGAGGCAGAGAGGTGTGGCACAGTGGAAACGGTGGGGGCTTTGGAAACTTCCAAGCCCACCCCCAACGACACAGCTCCTCCAACAAGGCTAAACCTTCCTAATACTGTAATTCTTTAATACAGTTCCTCTTGTTGTGGTGACCCACAACCTTAAAATTTTTGTTGCTACTTTTTAGCTATAATTTTGCTACTGTTACGAATTCTAATGTAAATATCTGTGTTTTCTGAAAGTCTTAGGCAGCCCCTATTGAAAGGGTTATTTGACCTTCCCTTAGAGGGGTCGCAACCCACAGGCTGAGAAACCATTTTTCTGGTCTATTAAGTTGACAGTTAAAACAATCGGAGGGGAGGCATTCAGGTCAGTTCCAGCTCAGGGGTCTCTGAGTCTTTTCTGAAGTGCATGGAATCTTTAGCAATAGGGACTCACCGTCTACCTCTGTGGGGGTGTTGGGGGTAGCTGGGAGCAACAGCAACATGCTATATTTTGGGGGAGTCTCTTAGACACCCCCGGCCAGGAGCTCAAAAGAGTGCTTCTCATGTCTCACATTGGGATTTTTGTTAGATGGTCTTTGGCTCTTGGAGGGAGCACCGCCAGGCCAGATGAGAAAAATTTGTTAAAACTGTATGTGTATATTTATACATAGAAATTACATTTATTATATTTTTAGGTAAATTGCTAATATTATGATTCCTTGTGGCTTTTTCAGACATCTTTCCTCTCTCTTTGTCTCTATCACCCTAAAGAGCCTCCCTTTCCCTATTTCCCCTAGCAGATCACTTGTATCATGCAAGCTTCCTAAGGAGGGAGGCATCCAACAGTCATACCTATATATAATGCTTATGAATCACATCAACAACCAGCAAGGCATGCATACTTGGGAGGTAACCAACAGCTCTACAATTGGACTTAAGACCCTTCCAACAAGAGGGAAACCTTGTCTGGTCCTGGAAACCTAGCTAGCTACTCACTGCTGGTGAAGTCATGGTTATTGGAGAAGAATCTACAACTACTAACTTACTAAACCAGCATAACCCCTCACAACTATCTATCTTGTCCTTATACCCACAGACAGGAGTTTCTCTCATCAGAGAAACTTCTTTTTGCAAGAGATGGAGACCATGGAGGAAAATCACAACCAATCAAAACACAGAGTGGTAGAGCTCAGGCCTAGTGGATACATCTACAAGCCATTCCCACAGCTAAGGCTCGAGGAACACTGCAGAAGAGAGGGTAGGATTAGACGTAACAGTCACAGAGTCAGGCGTTGGCTGCGAGATTGTGTCTCCTAGAATGCCAGAGGGTGGACTTAGAAAGTCTCACCAACGTTGACTGCCCACATGAGCCGAACAAGGATGCCACCAAGGAACATGACAAAGCAGATGGGGAAAGCCTGGTGGGGTCCAGGGGGGGTCGCACAGAGACGAGAACACCTCCAAGTCTAATAAACCAGAAGCAAACTTTATTCCAGAAACCAGATTCCAGGAAAACCAGCAGCAAACTTAAAAATAAAGCAAAACAAAACCAAGCAAACAAAACAAAACAAAAAACAAACAAACAAACAACAACAACAAAAAAAAAAACACTGCGGGGCACAGAAGCTTATCAGCCAGCTGAGACTACAGCCAGAGATGGTGTTTGTTAGGCTGTGGCAAAAGGCCGGTTTCTGACCCCACTTTTTATAGTAGGGGCACCAAGCATTAGGTCTGAACAAAGGAATTTTTATGATCTTGCCCTGATCCGTGGGTCAGTCAATGTAGATCCTAAGGAGGGGAGTGAGTTCTAATGTCAATGGGTAACTAGGCAGCCATCATGAAATATGTTTCAGAGTAGATTACAGCGAAAGTCACTAATTGCAAGAAAACAAGTGTCTTTAGCAACTAGTCAGAAAAGGGACTGCTGGTAATATCAGAGGGTTAATAAATTATAATAATTTGTTCTTAGGCTGGAATTTAGAAGAGAGCAGAAAGTTTTTCACACTATCTCAAGATAAAACTCAGACACAGACTGACATACTTTACAGCCTCCATTATCAGAGCTCATTAGTCAACCTGTGTTTATACCTTGTCCAGTGTTTCTCCTGGTACCTCCAGGCAGTGTATACTGGAGCCCCGTGCCTCCTCTTTGACGGTGTCAGTTTCCCATAACAGAGACAGTGCCTATCCCAGAGGTCATGTATCTCTGTCTCCTAAAAGTTAACTCAGTTCATATCTGCTGTTTATCAAGGCTGGCCAGGACACTACTCTCAGTTTGCAGAGAGAAGCTCCGGCCTTGAAAATAGAACAGCCAGTTGTAAAATAAAAACTTAAGCGACTAAGGAAATAGCTGGGAACATACCTAAGAGAGGCCTTATTATACAACAAAAGTATATGCTCTACTATGTTCATAGCAGCATTGTTTGTAATAGCCAGAACCTGGAAACAACCTAGATGCCCTTCAATTGAAGAATGGATGAAGAAAGTATGGAATATATACATATTAGAGTACTACTCAGCAGTAAAAAACAAGGACTTCTTGAATGGAAATCAAAAATGATATCAATCACATATATTGATTCAGTAAAATACCCAACATCATTCTTGTAATAGAGGAGAGAGTAACCAACTAGACAACATATGTTACCAAATAACCCAAGTTCTAAGAATGAGTTTCATCTTTTTGAATCATGATGTGGTATGTCCTTCGGTATATGTGTTGCTTTTATTGGTTGATGAATAAAGCTGTTTTCACCTATGGTAAGTCTTGGACTTCCCACAGGGCAGGGAACCCTGATTGCTCTTTGGGCTGACGAGGGAGGGGGACTTGATTGGGGTAGGGGGAGGGAAAGGGGAGGCGGTGGTGGGGAAGAGACAGAAATCTTTAATAAATAAATAAATAAACAAAAAATAAAATCTCTCAATCTAAACTTAATTTTTTTTAAAAAATCGAAATGAATAGAATTAACGTTCTTCTGACACTTAATCATTTTCAGAAATCTTGACTTTTTTTTTTAATTTTGGCTTTCAACTACGATTCCAAGAATTAATTTTGTGTCGACATTAGATTCTTTGAAATTGACTTTTAATGTAATATTCTTAAGAACACTTAACTTGCTTATCTCTCCTTACCCATAAAGAAACACATCATTCTTTACGGCTTGCTCTCATCACAAGGGGCAGCTGGAGCTGCAAGGTGCTGGGGATGGGACGGCCTGGCAGAGAATGCCAGAGCCAAGAGCTGAGCAAGCAGAGCCTGAAGGACCTCCCAGGAGCTCAGTTATGCCAGGTAGATGTGGGTGCCTGGCCACACCCATCCTCGGGCACTTATTCTGTGGTCTGTGTAGATCTGGGGGGCAGTGGTGGGGGAGAACACTGTTGAGCACAGCGGATCATGAAACTCAGTGGGCAACATAGAGCTGGAAGTTATATCTCTACAAAGGAAACTGTGGGGTTGATACTAAAAATGAAGCATTAGGAGAGCCATGGTGAGACAGGGTGGCTTAGTTTAAAGAATACAAAGTGTTTCATCTTTCCGTGAGCACAATCCCAGACTGTTTTGTACATTTATGGGAACACGCTCATTCTAAACCCTTAAGTTGGCCTGGAGACCACAGAAGGACGAGAGTGGTCTGGACCTTCTGAATGTGGCTGACAATTGGGGCAGAAGCCAATGATAATGGCACTGGGATTTGTCTCTACTGCATGTACTGGCTTTTTGGGATCCTAGTCTATTTGGATGCACACCTTCCTAAGCCTGGATTGGGGGGGGGGCGCTTGGACTTCATGGAGGAGTGAGAGAGTTAAGAGGACAGGAAGCCATGGCACTTGAGTTAGGTTAGCATGGAGGTTAGCCACATGGTGGACAAGCAGCCTCAGAGCAGGGAGGGGAGTTTTAAACAAATAAAAACCGAAAGTATTAGTGAGAGCATGCTTGAAACACAGGCAGAAAGGAGAAAAGGGCAAGTCATACTTCTCTGGGTGAATCAGAAAACAAAACCACTTATGACCTATTGCTTTGTGAGCCACTGTGATAAGGGGAGGGAATTCTGGAAAGGAGAGTGTGATCTCACTAAAAGGATAATTATTCCCCTGTCTCCTTAGCTTGGCTTACTGAGGATCTGCCTTCCAGAGTGGGAGACCTGACTCCCTGTGGGATAGTCTCTTAGACAGGTATCTGACCTGACAGGGTCCATTCACATCAGAGGTCCTGTTGTCTAGATCTGAAGAAAATAATTTTCTGCCAATGGGCCTTGACTACTTCTGTAACAATACTTATTCTCTGAACATTTTTTTCACCAATTTTTAAATTATTCTCCTTCCTAAGTCTCTGACACAGAGCCAAACCATTGTCTATGGTCCACAAATTAGAACAGAGTTGAACATCTGGTCATTTTTTTTTTCAAGCAAAATATGTGGCCCTGTGCCTTGCTCAGGGTTCTGACCATGGGAAGATGTCTCTTCACCAGGGAGTTCATGGTTGTCCCAGATAGGGGCTCTAATAATATAGATGTACCCTCTGTGTGGTTTCTGCTCAGTGTGAAGAACCATCAGTGCCACACCCTGACCACTTTCTCAACTCTTTCTAGACTATATGAAGCCAAAGGTACGTGTTGGGGCTAGAAAGGCATTGCTACAGATAGATCTAAAACCATAGACATTTGAGCAATTTTTTCTTGCAAGTCGCTTGTTCCCTCAGGACATGTTCAACAACATATATCACAGCTATTTGATGACAGATTCCATTTATGAATGTCTAATTTTATGGTTTAGTGAGTCACATCAATCTCAACTCATGAAGTCTTGCTCAGATCACATGGTAACACTGATGGTAACATGGTAACACATGGTAACTTAGAACACATTGGCGTTCCACTGTCAAGCCTTCAGTTCCCACGAGGGCCAGTAATAAGCCCATAGCTATTTTTCAGAGGAGAGAAGTTGTCTAAAGGTGATCATCATCGAACCTTGCTCCAAATTCTCAAGGGCCTCTCCTGAAATTCACTCACAGAGTCTGCCAAAGACTCCAAACAGCACTCTTAGGTGCTGCTGAGACCAGAAGTCCAATCAAGTATGCTGGATTACATGAGTCAAGTGAGAGAACATTCTACAGAGACGCCTGGACCATTGAAAACCCCTATTTTGTTCTGGCTCCACTCAAAGGCAGAGGCTTTAAGGTTTGCTTGCTATATGGGTTTGAGTAACACACTCAAGTGAGGATTGTGCTGCTTTCAAAATCCACCGAGCTCTGTGTGTCTTAGTCAACGGGCTTCCCACCCAGCCATATGCAAGTAACCCAAAGTAAACCGAGGGAGACTCTTACCGAAAAGAGCCATTAAGGTAGAAGGGATATTTGTTAGAGTTAACATGACAGACAGGCGGTAAGAAAGTATATTGGGGGGATAGAAAATGACAAAATTAGTTATGTATATACAAAACTATTAAAGAATAAAAATTAAATATAAACATCTTTCTGTATGTCAAATACAAACTTGAAAAGAAAGAAGTCAAGAAAAAATTCAATTAAAATTTTTTTTTAAAAAAAATACCCAGGAATCCACCTAACCAAGGTGGTAAAGGATCTCTGTAATGAGAACATTAAGGCGACAGAGAAGCAAGGGATGAAGAAGCCTGAAGATGGAAAGGTGGCCCATGCTCATGGATTGGTATGACGGTGTAACAATTAGTAGAATATCAAAAGTTATGTAGCTAATGGCCTTTTTACTAAAATTTCAGTGTTCTTCAGAACACTACAAAACAGCTTTAAAATTTATAGGAGAACACAAAAGATATATTTTGCATGCTGACACAGGTATGAATTTCTTTCATGACTGGGCTGTGTTGGGTTATGATAGGGTCACTTGCATATGACCTACACACCTGTGACCACAGACCTTGGTCTCTAGATGGCTTCTACAAGGCCTCAGTTCAGCTAGAACACAGTTCTGATTTGTTCGTGAGAAAAGAGATTCACGGCACAGGTGCAGTGCGGTGGAATAGAAGACGGTCTCTTCTCTCTCACCAAAGACAAACAATTTTCACTTGTCAAACCCAGGTGAATTAAAATCATTAAGTTGTACAAAATTTCAAATAAACTTCCAGGTCATTGTTAAATGAGGGCATCTAAAGCCCTGGAGACGAAGCTCAAGCAAAGGTGGAATCCCGACTCTACTGAAAAGGGCCACAGACACTCTCCCAGAACTCAGTTTCCACAGTCAGCTGCACCATCAAACAGAATTATATCTTTTACCTACATAAAAACTTACAGAACCAAAGCCAGAAAGAAAGCAGAATACTACAGTCAAAACCAAGCTTTATTTTTAAGACATCACAGTGTATGCTCTTTTTATTAAAGCAAATTTAAAGATCCTTGTTAGAATCGATAACATAAAGGACTTCAGAGCATGCAATAAAATATCAGTAAGGTTTTCTTAGTGTTCACACAACAGCGTGGACCTTAAAAGTCTTGAGTGTTGGATCCCTCACAGGACAGGCTGGCTAGTATAACGGAGGAGGCCTCCTCGCTGTATAACGGAGGAGGCCCCCTTGCTGTTTCTTCTTTTCTCCTGCTCTAACCTTGTCACCATCATGAAGCGCACATCTTGGGGCAGCATGCTTCTGAGACAATGGTGCAGGAATTTTTTTCACTCTGGCTGCCTTTGCATTGCCATCCAAATCCCAACTGCTACTCTGGCTGGAAGAAAAAGACGTTGCGTGAACCCCAAAGAGTGCAGCAAAGCGGCTTTAGCACAGTATCTGCCTGGAACTTCTACCTTTCGTGTTCGCCACCCACGGTCAAACCAAACTAAGAGAACATCTACAATGAGCAAGGAGAGGCTGTCATCCGCAATCAAACATCAACTATAGCCACTAATTCAGAGCTGCACACTTAGTCAAACAGGGAACGGGGTGTTTATCCACAGCTGACCTAAGTGAAGACCAGTTCCTTCTTGGCTTCCCAGTTTACAGTGGGCGACACTGACATACCTGATCTCTCTCAGGTGACACATTTCTGTCCTCTGTCACATCCTCAAATGCAGGAATGTCACTCAAGAGACATATGCCGATTATCTCCTGGTCTTTCAGTACTGAGTTTGAAGAGCAAGTCATCATTTCCCAGAATTCATCACTAGTCTCCATGGAAAAGCAAACAAAACATTGAAAACCAACAGATACCAGAAAAGCGTGAAAAGAAAAACCACAGTGTTAACAACTCACACGCCACACACTAAGCTAAGCTAAGCTCATTCAGGCCCGTGCAGAAGCTGCTCCTGCCCTGCTCATATTCTGTGTTGTGCTCCTTGATTTTCTGCTTATTTTCTTCCCACACCATTCTTCTGTGTCCTTCATCCTGGAAATCAACACGGCAGGTAATATTTCTTTCCTATTAACTCCCACACAAGCTGACCAAAGGAAGTGTAGGGACAGGCAAAGTAGATCCATGGAGAGGGACCTCGGGACACGACATCCTCCACACCCAGAGGATCAACGAGACTGATCACCTGGAGTTCATTAACACCAGTAGTCTTTAGGCAATCCCTTGGCAACGGCTGGTCTCCGTAGCCACGTCCGTGTCCACGAACTTCCTAGAGGTAAGATCATTCTCTCTGAGATCTCCCTGGACTGCTTCTGTTACTAACCTGGCTGTAAGTTTTCTCATATTTCCTCTTCCACTCCTGCCATTCAGCATCTAAACTGGGATCAGCTGGTGAAGAAGCCAAAGCCATTTCCAAGCAAAGGATAGTTGGGAAAACAACAGGAGCCAGGTATCACAAACCTAGAGAAAGAAGTGTAGGGTTAGCCACAGCAAAGCTATTGACATATTTATTTTTGCAGCATCCGTCAGTTCGATCTCATGCCCTGTGCACCTTGGCTGGTATCTGAAATAGTTTCCAAGGTAGAGGCTGAGGCTAGGACTGCTTAGTCCTTGGCTGTCTAGGAGCTGCTTAAATACAAAGGAGGCCCCCAGGGCACAGGCTCAGCCCCGCCTCCAATCCAATCCCCTCTGGACATTTGCTCTCCCTACCAGGAGGCCTTGGACCACCACCCGGCATCACGTGCAAGCTCAATTAGTTCTTCTGGGTCACAGAGTTAAACATTGTGGCTCAGGAGACAAACTAGATCCCAGGCCCAAGCTCCGTGTGATAGGATGAGGCTTTTTCTGAGAAATCTAAAACCCACAGAATATTCTGCTTGTTACAAAGAAAATCTTCAGGGACATCAAAAATCATGGTAGGATGACACCAATGGGGACAGCTAGTGTCCCACAGTCCTTCCTACCTCAGATTCTGTGTCTGCACGGAGAGCATGTGCTAGTCTAAGAATCGTAAAGGCGCTGCTGACAGCCATCTGAAGAATTAAGGGTAGGTGTCTGTGCCTGCCTTGCCTGAAGCAGCCTCTGACCATAGGCGCGTCTTCAGAGAGGACGAAATACCCACCCCAAACCAGAGATGTTAGACACGCTTGTCATTTCTCCTGGCCATCAGTGTCTCAGTCCTGGAACTCTCATCATGAGTAAAAATCATCTGCGTTGCCTGAACCAAGGAAGAGATGCCTCATGTGTACAAAAGGTGGCCTACAGGGTTGGACTGGACACATGAAACTTGCTGTGCAGACATCCCCATTACGCTGACTAGATAACTGGGCACGACTGCAAAGCAGATGGAGCAAACATCAGAAAAGAGGATCCAGTGTGACTGAAAAATACAGAGAATGTAAATTACTGCGTGTGAAGAGATCTGGTGTGTTTCTATTTTAATATGTCACAGAAAAAAATAAAAAAAAGTGGATTCATGCACACTTTCCTCTGAGTTTTCCAGTTTTGTTATTCACATGTTAGACAGATAATTGATATTTAAGCATGTTCATAAGTTTATTACAGGCAGAATTGGATGGATACAGTCGTATAGAGTGTGTGTGCTTCTTCCTCAGTCAGGGTGGATGCCAGTCTGCACAGCAAATTGAAATATACAGATAATAGGAACAAAGTTTAGCTTGACATTCTAAACAAAATGAAAGAAATCTCTGCATGTTTGCAGTGTGCTTGGGGTTTGGGAAAGTAGTCATGGTTTAATCTTGGCTTAGTGTTCTGTACTTGTGTTTAAAAGTAATTGCAGCATGGCTCCTGGCAACAGGAGCAAAGGGGCAAAGAAGATGAGATCTGTCCTTTTCACACCAGCGGCTGGTGAGTATTTATGCCTAGCTAAACTAACTTCTACCAGCACCTTCTGAAGAGCTGGATTTGCAGAGAGTGCTTGAATTTGGTTTCATCAAGCAATGATTTAAAGTCTAGCTGGGTATAGTTGGCTGTGCTGAAACCTGTGGTCTCCTAGAGTCTGTACATCTGTCCAGATCCTTCTGTGTCTTTGAGTCTCCATTGAGACATTCAGTGATATTCCAATGGACCTGCCTTCACATGCTACTTGGTCTTTTTCCTTTGCATCATTTAATATCTTCCTTTCTTCTGTATGTTTAGTGCTTTGATTTTTTAAAGATTTATTTATTTATTTATTATGTATACAACATTCCTTCCATGTATGCTTTGCATGCCAGAAGAGGGTACCAGATCTCATTACAGATGGTTGTGAGCCACCATGTGGTTGCTGGGAATTGAACTCAGGACCTCTGGAAGAGCAGTCAGTGCTCTTAACCTCTGAGCCATCTCTCCAGCCTGTGCTTTGATTTTTATGTGTCTTGGAGGATTTATTTTCTGATTCTGTCTTTTTGGTGTTCTGTAAGGATCTTGTACCTTGAAAGGCACCTCCTTCATTGGGTTATGGGAATTTTCTTGGTTTTTATGTGAAAACCTTTTCTCTGCTGTTGACTTGGGTTTCTCCTCCTTCCTCTGTTTCTATTACTCATAGATTTGGTTTTTTTCTTTTTTTATAGTTTGTCACATTTTCTGGATGGTTTTGCCTGGATGTATTTAGATTTAACGTTTTCTTTGACTGAGGTGTCCGTTTCTTCTACCTGGTCTTCACTGTTTGAGAGTCTCCCTTCCATGTCTTGTATTCTGTTTTGGGGACTTTTCTGAGTGTTTTGATTTCTTAAAGTTTTCATTTCCTGTTTTAGCAAATTTTGGGTTTTCCTTAGTGATTCTACTTCAACTTTCATGTCTTGCACAACACACTGTTTTTGTTTGTTTGTTTGAATGTTTGTTTTGTATGCATGTGTTTTCACAGACATCAGGGGCCCCTACTGGAGATCACATATGGGTCCTGCTATGGACTCCAGACAGCAATCCTATCTGCCACTGAGGACTCAGGTTCAATCAAGTGTGTTGGGTAAATAGCTAACATGACAGAACATTCTACACAGCAGCCAGGACCTTTCTACACAGCAGCCAGGACCTGTGGAGTAGCCTTATCTTATCCTGGCCACACTCAAAGGCAGCAGCTTTCAAGTTCCTTAGCTATCTGGGTTAGAATAACACATTCAAGTGAGGAATGCAAAGCTTTCAAAATCTAAATAGACTATTAAGCCCTGTGCAGCTCAGTCAGTAAAACTCCCACTCAGGCGTGAGCACAAAGCATTCAGTTCAGTGAACTGAACAACAACCTCCACACCCACTTAAACAATGTAGTAAAGATCCTCTTCAACACAAACCTCAAGACAACTAAGAAAATTGGTCATAAGACCCTTGAGGTTGGAGGATGCTCGTCAGTAGGACTGACCAGAGTGCCACGTCTTTGAGCACCATCTTTCTCGGCAACACGCAAGCTTCCAAATAACGGAAGCAACAAATGGCCTTACTCAGCTGTGACAGCTACGAACCCTAAAGATGTACTAGTTGCACACATATATTAGAGGTGCCCAACTTTTTCCTAATTGAGTGTAGGATCCACTCAACAGGAAGGAATCCACGCCTGGTATTGAAAAGCTAGTCAACTGCCTAGGGCTGATAGAGACATGGATCTTTCAGGAGAATCTACAATCACAATGTACTAAACCAGCATAATCTGTAGTCACATTTTAAATAATTCTCTTTATACCAACAGATAAGTGTATTTCTTCATCCACAATCAAGAAGACTTCTCTTTGTAAAAAAACGGAGACCATTATAGAGAACAACAACCAGGCAATGTGCAGAGTATTGAAGCCCAGCCCAGCTGATACACTTACAAAACAATGCCCTCTGTTAAGGCTCAGGGACTATTGCAAGAAAGGTAGCAAGAGAGATGTCATAACTGGACACCCCTAGCAAGCCTGCCTTCTAAAGCTCCTACAAAGGGTTGGTTACTTCTCATTTAGCAAATGCTCTGCTTTCTTGTAACTATCCATGGTGTTTGTGAGCTTCATGGCTGAGACCTAAGATCATGGAAATGAGAGTGGCCCCCTTACAGACTCACATGCCTGCCTCTAACAATGGACAGGCAGGGTGGGTTTGCTGTTCCAGCCTCTGGAAAACTACTCCCTAGGGAACTGTGTCCCCAGTATCAGTGCACAGAAGTGATGTATTGAAGATCCCAAAGTGCCCAGCTTTACCCAAGGGTAAACATGAAAATCAGGTGGTGTAACTTGTGACAACCGGTTCTATAGGCATGAATCCCCCAAAATTTGGTGAGTCATGGATTCTGAGAGACACTGAAGTGAGGCACCTGCTCTCAGGTCAGAGCCTCTGCAAGCAGTTCTGAAAGGGGCCTCGTGGAACTGTGAAGGTGAAATCTAACTTGCAGTGGAGTTCACAGGATGTGCTGAGTCTAGAACCACAGGATATCCACTAAGGAAAGCTGAACATATCAAGAGCCAGCCCAAGAGAGGCTACAGATCCTGCAGGAACCATAGCTGAGGCACTCAATTGTCTGTGTCAGCCATGGGCATAAGGGTGGAGCTTTACCTGATAGGTTATTGTCTTGCTTTGGACCTTTCATTCCTTGTTGTGTCCCCATAATTCCATTTTGGGATGGAAATTTAAACTCTGCATTGGTCTGTTGGAAGTCTGTAATGAACTGTTATTATTTTAATTACACACAAGGTAATCACAGTTAATGGGCTTTCTCAAGTCTAAGAAAAAAAACCCTGTATTTTGGAGATTTGAACCCTCCTGAAACTATGGTGACTTCTGAGGTCAGACTGAATGCAATTGCCGCAAGAGACAGCCGTGTGTCCTTCTGCACCGCTGGACTCTGTTGGGGTCTGATAGTGTCACTTGAGCATACATTACATTCCTTTGACCACAGACTCTATCCTTTAGATGACTTGTACTTGGTCACAGCACAGTTAGAGCAGGTCACTGATATGTTTTATAAAATGAAATTTGTGGCAGAGGCCAGGACAGTGGGATAGAAGGTGCCTTCTCTGCTCTGATTCGCCACTGTGGCCAATTATATTTGGTCAACTAATGCAAATTAACAAGTTGGAACCCAAGAAAATTCCTTGTTGACTTTCAGATCATTGCTGAAAGTAGACAACCGAATCCCTGGAAAGACAGCTCCACCAGGGATGGGAAACTGACCCTGTGATGAGAGAACCATCCTTCTCCTAGAACACCATCCCACAGCCAGGTATATTGTCAAGCAGAAGGTTTTAATGATGTACAATATTACTGAAATAAAATCAGAAAGCAAGCACAATGCTACATTTAAAGTCGAGCTTTAATTTTAAGATATTGTTGTAAAAAACATTTTATTAGCATGACTGTGCCTGGCCATTCTTATCACAATGTTGCTGTTAAATGAAGTCAGCATTTTCTTCTGCAGGGCACATGCCGGACAATGTGATGGAGAGAACCCCTCCTGCTCCTCCTTTGCACAGGTCCGTTCTCCTCAGCATTGTCTTGGGCAGCAGGCTCCTGAGGCAACGCAAGAGCAAAGGAGTAAAGATTGCTTCACACCTAGGCTATCTTATTGCTGTCAATCATCCCCTCTCGCTACTCTGGCTGGAAGAAAAGCACTTAGGACCTCAATTAGAAAGACTACAGCACAGTGACTTTCTCAGAGTGCCTTCGTGGTCACCATGTTTCATGCCCAACTATAGCACCCCAATCAAGAAGAAAAGATTGTCACCCACACCCCAGTATAAACTCTCTCCACATTCCGTAGAGCAGACCGCTCAGTCCAACAGTGAAGCGCCAGCTGTTTCACAGCTGACGTCAGCGAGGGACGAGACACTGTCATACCTAATCTGCCACAGATGTCACTTAGTTGTTCTCTTCTACCGTCTCAGATTTAGACAAATCTTGTGTGAACTTTGGCCTTCCACAGCAACTTGTCCTGAATTCCTCGTTCGTCTCCATGGAAAAGCAAACAAAAATATTGAGAACCAGGAGACTAACGGTAAAGATCCGAAGTGAAGAAACACAGAGTTAGTAACCCGTTTCTCACTCACCATGTCACTGAATTGGTTCAGGCCCATAGTGTAGCTGGTCTTGCCCTGTTCGTACTCTGCATTGTGTTTCTCGATAATCTTCTTATTTTCTTCCCACAGTGCTCTTCGGTGTCTTTCTTCATCCTGGAAACAAATACAATATATGGTATTTTTTTTTCTTATTAACACCCATACAAGCTGACCAAATAGAGTGTAGTCAAGAGGAGCCATGGAGACGACAGCCAGCCATGGTCCACACTCAGAGAATTAGCCATAGTGCAAGTCTTCAGCAAGTCCTTAGTGGTGGCTGGCCTCTGTGGCCGCATTTATGTCTATAGACTCTCAACAGCAGGGGGCATTCTTTCTGAAATCCCTCTGTACAGGGTCCATGTTACCAACCGGGCTGTAGGATTTTTCAAATTTCTTCTTCCATTCCTCCCATTCAGCATCCAAACTGGGATCACGTGAATGAGCAGCTGAGGCCATTCTCAAGCAGGAAGACAGCACTGATCAGGTGAACAAGGACTTGTCCAATACCAAATGGTCAGCCCTGAAAACATTCACACAAGTAATTATGCATACCGATTGGGCTACATTTAGGAGTATATGTGTATATGCATATAGGCACATAGTTACAATAAATGAAAAAAGAGGCCAGGTTTTAGAATGACTCAGGAAGGGTGTTTCTGAGGGCATGAGGGAGGAAAAGAAGGGAGTAGCAACGATGTAATTCCACTAGTATCTTAAAACAACAAAACCAACCAACCAAACAAACAAATAAGAAAACAAAGAGAAAGAAAACCCAGGGAAAGAAGAGAAGTCCCAGGTAACCAGAGCAAAGCTGTGGTATGTTTCTAGAGCACGAGTCAGCCGGATCCAGGGCCTCTGTACCTTGCTTGTCTCTGTAGTACTGCAGCTTCTGTTAAAAACGTGGACACCAGAACTGTGGTACGCAGGGCTTCCTGAGAGCTATTTATAAAAGAGTCTAGTGTTGCAAGAGCAGAGCAGCCCGTGGCTCCACCCCTTCCTTCCCTTCCTGGAACAACAGCCTAGCTCTTTCCTGAAGCCTCAGCCTGGTGCTCAGAGCAAGTCCTAAATCAGCTTGACTAGTGACTCAGGCACACCAGGAAGGAAGTCACAACTCTGCAGACTAACCAGCCCCCACACCCAAGCCCCCACACCCAATCTGTTTTGTAAAGGATGTGGCTTTTCTGCGAATCCTAAGACTCAGACATGTCCTGTTTTACATAATTGAAAGTCTTCAGAAACAACAGAATTGTGGGGAGGAGAACCCACTGGGGACAGTTTGTGTGTGTGCCACAGTCCTGCCTCAGGTTCTGCATCTGCATGGGGAACTGTGAAGGTGCTCAGACAGCCCTTCTGAAACATCAAGCAGTGTGTATCTGCCTGTGATTTCCTTACCTGCAACTAAGCCCCTGACAGATTGGAGCGTCTGCAGAGGGGAAGAAATAACCAGAAGGAAACAGAGATGTTCGAGATACTTTGTTATTCAGCCTGACCATCAGTTTCTCAGCCTAGGGCTCTACAGCTTTAGAAAAAGCATTGAAGTTGCTCAAATCAAAGAAGAGATACCTCATGTGCTCAAAAAGGTGACCTACAGGGTTTGACTGGACACGTGAAACTTTACCATGACTCTGGACACCCGAAACTTGCTGTGTGAGCGTCCCCATTTCTCTGGGGAACACAGCTGGCCACATGGTTACAAAGCAGATGTAGCAAAAGTCAGAAAAGTGGTCCTTGGACTTCCCACAGGGCAGGGAACCCTGATTGCTCTTTGGGCTGACGAGGGAGGGGGATTTGACCGGGAGAGGGGGAGGGAAATGGGAGGCGGTGGTGGGGAGGAGGCAGAAATCTTTAATAAATAATTAAAAAAAAAGACTACCAAAAAAAAAAGAAAAGAAAAGAAAAGAGGATACAGTGTGACTGAAAAACAGAGAATATAAACTGCTGCAGGCGAAGAGATCTGGTTCATTCTTATTATATATATTACAGGAAAAGGTTAAAACAAAGTAGATTCGTGCCCATTTTCTTTGGGGTTTTTTGAAGTTTTACTGTGCACTTGCCAGACAGATAATTGAAATGTAAGGATTTCGTATGTTGGTTCCAGGCAGAGTTGGTTAGACACAGCCCAAGAGAATGCCTGTGCCTCTCCTCAGTCAGGGTGGATTACCATTGGCCACGTCAGAGGAGCAGCAGATATCAATCAGGGGATTGGCCAACCAGGAAATGAAACTCTGCTGAGTTAAACTCCTCTGCAAGGCCTTGAAAGTCTTGGCTCGAGATTGTCTCTTGCCTTTGGGGGGTGGGATGGGAGGGTGTGTGGAAGGAATGGGAGGAGGGGAGGGAGTGGGAATTTGGATTGCTACTGCTGTGTCTTTGTATGTTTGTTGCTGCCTTCTTTCTCTGGTGTGTGGCGTGGTGTGGGGGTGTGAGGAGACCCGCACTGCCTATAATGTAGTGTGTTTACCTCATGGAAATATTCTGTTCCCCTGGACATTTTTACCTGTGGATTATTATGAAGACGATTTCCTCCCAAGCTGTACTGTTTAACTGAAGCAATGATTTTATAC
The DNA here is from genome assembly GCF_014885135.2 of Alexandromys fortis. Lineage (NCBI taxonomy): Eukaryota > Metazoa > Chordata > Mammalia > Rodentia > Cricetidae > Alexandromys > Alexandromys fortis. Next base: position 39,795,393 of record NW_026067927.1, read on the forward strand.
AATAGTATTATTAGTTAAAATAGGATTTTGATGGTTGAGGGTCTTAAATAAATACAGTAAAGAATTATATCAGAGGTTAGGTTAGTGGAAAAATTAACATAGGTAAAATTAGGATAAAGTTTTGACTCTTATTGCTGCTGGGGGCTGGCCCTATGCAACCATAGAGGATGGAAGTCTGAGCTGTTATTATGTTAATTTCACACAAGGTAATCACAGTTAATGGACTTCCTCAAGTCTAAGAAAAAAACTGGATTTTGGAGATCTGAACTCTCTTGAAACTATGATGACTTCTGAGGTCAGACTGAATGCAACTGCCGCAAGAGACAATCAAGAATCTTCATGCACAAGTGGACACTATTGGTTTCTGATAGGGTCACTAGAAAATACACTACACTCTTGTGACTCTTGAACAGCTAGTACAGGTCTCTGTAGTGGTATAGGATTTGTGTTTTAATAAATAAAGCTTGCCTGATGATCAGAGTGCAAAACAGACACTCTCATCAGTCACACAGGTCAGGCAGTGGTGGGACACACCTTTAACCCCAGCACTAGAATATAAAATAGGAGAAGACAGGTCTCAGCTGGGTCTCAATCTGAGGGTTTGTGGAGGCAGGATCGATCAGCTATTTTAGTCTGAGGTAAGAGCCAGAGGCCGGCTGCTTTGCTTTTTCTGATCTTCAGCTTGAACCCCAATATCTGTCTCTGGGTTCTTATTATTCATGCTATAAGTTACTGTTATGTTCATATAAAATGAGGTTCATGAAACAGGATCAGGCCAGTGGGGCAGAAGGTGCCTTCTCTGCACTGAATGCTTTCCAATCACCAATTATACTTGGTTATCCGATGGAAATTAGAAAGTTGGAACCCCAGAAAATCCCTTGTCAATTTTCAGATCATTGCTGAAAGTGGGCACCTGAAACCGTGGAAACTGAGCTCTACCAGGGATGGGAAACTGACTCTGTAATGAGAGAACTCTCCACTCCGGTTAGCCACCCTAATAGTCAGTTATACCTTCAAGGAAAATGTTTTAATGATGCAAAATTTTATTAAAACAAAACCAGAAAGAAAGCACAATGTTACATTTAAAGTCGACTTTTAATTTTAAGACACTGTGGTTTACATTCTTTTTGTTAAAAAAATAAAAAATTCTTGTGAGAATCAATAATATAAATTGAGAGCACAGATTAAGGTATTGTAGGGTTTGTCGAGTAATCGTGTTTTAGATTTTTATATCACAGTGTGTATCTTAAAAGATTTCAGAGTTGGAATCCACACAGCCCAGGCTAGCCTCTGTACTGGAGAGGTCCCCTGCTGTTTCTTCTTCTATTTTTCCCTTGTTCAGCCTTGTCACCATCACATGGGTCACTTCTTGAAGCAGAGGGATCCTGAGGCAATGACACATAGATTGCTTTATTCGGAGGCTAAAATAATGTTGCCATTTCTGCCAGAACCGTTACTCGGGCTGGAAGAGAAACACACTTGTTGCATTATTTACAAAGAATGCACCAAAGTGGCTTTGTCATTACCTCCCCTGTAACACATTTGTCTGACAAGGGAACCAACCATGTTTAAAACTGAACAATTAGTACAGCTACCCTGAGAAAGAAGAATTGGTTGTCACTTAAAACCATGTCAACTGTAGGCACAGTCCACAGAGCAGAACGCTTAGTCAAACAGTGAACTGTGTGCTGTTTGCAGCTGATAGAAGTAAGGACTTCAGCTCCTTGTCCGCTTCCTTGTGGGCACTTGTGGGTAGAAATGTGACAGTCATACCTGATCCTTCTCAGGTGTTACATTGTTGTCCTTTGTCAAATCCTTATATTCATGCTTATCACAATCCAGGTCTTCTTCTGCCCTCATTAAGTTTCCACAGCAAACATTCCTGAATTCTTCATAGGTCTTCATGAAAAAGCAAATAAAACATTGAAAACCAACCAATACTTGAAAGATGTATAGAGAAGAAACAGAGTTAACAATCCATAGCTCAGTCACCATGTAGCTAAATTCATTCAGGCTTGCATAGATGCCAGTCTGGTCCTGCCCATACTCGGCATTGTGTTCATCAATCTTCTTCTTCTCATCCTCCCACAACGTCCTTCTATATTTTTCTTCATCCTGATACATGGAAGAGACAGTGTTTCCTTCAGACAAGTCAAGAGGAGGCACAGAGAGTGGTCTCAGGACACGACAGCCAGTCATCCTCCACACCCAGAGGATTAGCAAATATGGCCACTTTGAGTTCATAGTGAATGTCTTCAGCAAGTCCTTAGTGATGACTGGCCTCTGTGGCCACATTTATGTCTATAGACGCTTAATAGCAGGGGCCATTCTTCCTGAAATCCCTCTAGACAGTGCCCATGTTACCAACCTGGCAATAGGTTTTTTCATATTTCATTTTCCATTCCTCCCATTCAGCATCCAAACTGGGATCTGGTGATGGAGCAGTTGAGGCCATTCTCAAGAAGAAAGACAGCACTGATCAGGTCTCAAAAACCCAGGGAACAAGGACTTGTCTAATACCAAATGGTCAGCCCTGAAAACACATGCATAAGTAGTATTATGCATACTGACTAACTTATAGTTACATATATATGCATGTAGCAACAATTAATGAAATAGAGGTCAGAATTTAAAGAAGAATTAGAAGTGTTATATCAGGAGAAGTACACGAGAGAGTTTTTAGGGCAGAGAGGGAAGACAACAATGATGTAATTTTATTCTCTTAAGAAAACAAAAACCCTCAAAAAAAATGTCTAGAGAAAGAAGAGAAATTCCAGTTAACCAGAGCAAGCTTTGAGGATGTTTTTGGAGCATGAGTTGATAGGATCAGGGCCAGTGTACCTTGCTTGTCTCCGCTCCCACCTGAAGTGCTGCAGCTTCTGTTCAAAGGTGGAAACCAGGACTGCAATGTGCAGGGCCTCCTAAAAGCTGTTTATAAGGGAGTCTGGTGGTGTAAGAGAAGAGTAGCCTGTGGCTCCACCCCCTTCCAGGAGCAGTGGCTAGCCCTTCCCTGAAGCCTCAGCCTGGCCTACAGAATAGAGATATAAGCTAGCTTGACTAGTGTCTTAAGCATCCCAGCCAGAGAAACATAGTTCTGAAGACTAAGCAGACCCCTGACCAAGGCTGTTTCACACAGAATGTAGCTCACCTGACAGTCACAAGACTCATGGGATGTTCTCTGTTTTGTATAATTGAGTACTTCAGAAACAACCGAGTTGTTGTAGGATGAACCCATCGATGACACAGTAGACCCTACAGTCTTACCTCAGATTCTGCGTGTGGATGGAGAGCATGTGCTAGCCTAAGTACTGTGAAGACACCGCTGGCAGCACATCTGAAGAATCTAGCAACGCGTACCTGTTCGTGGCTGCCTTGCCTGAAACGTATGACAGACAGGAGCGTCTTCAGACAGGATAAATAACTAACAGGAAAGAGAGGCGTCAGAGATACTTGTCATTCAGCCCCACCATCAATATCTCAACCTACACCTTTAGAAAAAGTATTAGAGTTCCTCAAACCAAAGACCAGGTGCCCCATGCACCCAGAATTAAATGGCCAACAGGGTTTAGTGGATAAGAGGAAATTGCTGTGTGGGCTTCACCATTCCTTTGACTAACACAGCTGTGCATTTGATTGCAAAGCAAATATGACAAAATTCAAAAAAACAATACAGTGGCTTTGGCTGAGAAATTAGAGAAAATATACATTCCTATAGAATACAGAAAATATACATGTGATCAGAAGCTTTTCTTTCTATTTTGATATATCACATAAAAAGATAAAAGCATAGTTGTATGGCCACATTCTTTTGATGTTCTCTGGAGTTTGACTGAATACTTGTCTGTCTGATAATTGAGATTTGAAGATTTTTGGATGTTTGTTAAAAGCAGAATTGAATGAATAAATGGATACTTTCCTAAAAGATGCATTTGATCTCCCCAAGTCAAGTTGTATGAAAATATAAGCAGAAATTGATATACACAGATAGCCATACAGCTTAATTCCATATTACAATCAAAATTAAAAAAAAACTCTGCATGTTTGCAGTGTTCCTGATTTTTGGCTATGTGCTCAAGATATAAACTATGGTTATTGTTCTCTGCTATCTTCTTCTAGCCCTTATGGAACTTTCACCAAAATCAACTATATACTTAGACATAAAGCAAGTCTCAACAAATATGCAAAATTTGAAATAACATCCTCTATTCTTTCTGGCCACCACAGATTGATGCTAAATATTGAAATCTTACAAATCCATGGAAATGGAACAACTTACTACTGAATAAAAATGGGTCAAGACAGACATCAAAAATATATTAAAACCTTTTCAAATTTAAATAAATGTGAATACATAACATGTCCAAAATTATGAACACAATGAAGGTGGTCCTAAGAGGAATGTTCATGGCACTAAGTACTTACTTAAAAAAATTGATAGATCTTATACTAGTGACTAAATAGTATGCCTGAAAGATTTAGAACAAAAGGAAGAAATAATTCCCAAAGGTCAAAATATCATCAAAATCATCAACCATTGAGAAAAAATTTAAGAAGTTATCAGAAGATGGAAAGATTGCCCCATGCTCATGAGTCAGTAGGATTAATATATTGAAAATGGACATCCCTTACTGTACAGGATTGTTTTAGCTGTCTTGGGTTTTTTTTTCCATATGATGTTCAGCATTGGTCTTTTGAGGCCTATGAAGAATTGTGTTGGGATTTTGATGGGAATTGCATTGAATCTGTAGATTGCTTTTGGTAAGATTATCCTTCTTATTATGTTGACCCAAACTATCCAAGAGTATGGGAAATATTTCCATTTTCTGATATCTTCTTAAATTTCTTTCTTCCAAGACTTACAGTTCTTTTCAAACAGGTCTTTCATTTGTTTAGTTAGATTTACCCCAAGATAATTTATATTATTGGTGCCAAACATAAACAGTGATGCTTTTCTAATTTCTTTCTCAGATGTTTATCAACTGTAGATGTTCGCTGGTAGAATTTTTGTGGTCTCTTATGTATATTATCATATCATTTGCAAAGAGAAAAGTTTGACGTCTTCAAGGTAAAATAATCCTATATAATAAAGGTACTTCTGGACCATCCCTGACTTCCAGCTCTATAGAGTTACAGTAATAAAAACAGTTTGGTATTAGCATAAAAATAGACATGCGGGCCAATGAAATTAAATTGAAGACCCTAATATTAATCTACACACTTATGAACACCTGAATTTTGACAAAGAAGCCAAAAATGTACAACAAAAAAAAGAAAATATCTTTAAAACATAGTGCTGGTATAACTGAATGTCAATATGTAGAAAAATGCAAATAGATACATGTCTCTTGTCATGCACAAAACTCAAGTCCAAGTGGATCAAAGACTTCAACATAAATCCAGTTACACTGAACTTGATAGAAGAGGAAGTAGGAAATAGCCTTGAATGCATTGGCACAGGAGACCACTGCCGGAATAGAACACCAGTAGCACAGACACTGAGTTTGACAATTATTAGATGAGACCTCCTGAAACTGAGAAGCTTCTCTAATGCAAAGGACATGGTGAATAAGACAAAACAACAGCCTACAGAAGGGGAAAATTCATCAACCCAACATCTGACAGAAGACTGATATCCAAAATATATAAAGAACTCAAGAAACTACACATCAAAATACTAAATAATCCCATTAAAAATGGGGTACAGAATTAAACAGAATTTTCAACAGTAGAATTTCAAATGGGCAAGATACACTTAAAGAATTGTTTGACATCATTAGTTATTAGGGAAATTAAATTAAATTTAATGCAAATTAAAATGACCCTGAGATATCATCTTACACCTATCAGAACGGCTAAGATTAAAAACACTAATTCAGCCTATGTTAGAGAAGATGTGGAGTAAGGGGAACTCTTCACTGCTGGTGGGAGTGCAAACTTGTACAGCCACTTTGGAAATCAGTATGATGATTTCTCAGAAAATTGAAAATCAATTAAGACCCAGCATACACTCTTGGGCATGTACCCAAAGGATGCTCAATCAGACCACAAGGACATTTGCTCAGATATGGTCATAGGAACTTTATTTGTAATAGCCAGAACCTGGATAAAACTTAGATCATATCTACTGAAGAATAGACAAAGAAAATGTGATACATTAATACAATAGGATATTAGTATTACTCAGTGGAAAAAAAGCAGTGACATCATGAAATTTGTAGGCAATTGGATAGAACTAGATTTTGAATGAGGTAACCCAAACCCAAAAAGAAAAACTCACTCACAAGTGAATATTAGATGTAAAACAAAGGATAACCAGGCTACAATCCTCAGTCTCAGAGAAGCTAGGTAACAAGGAGGACCCTAAGGGGATCACATGAATCTCCCTGGGAAGAGAAAATAGATGAGATGTCCCGGATAAACTGGGAGTAGGGAGAGAGGGGGAGGGGATAGGGGTTGTGAATGAGGGATCGGGATGGTCTAGTTGAGGTCAGGGCAGAGAAGGAGAGTAACAAAACAGATATCTTGATAGAGGAGGCCATAATGGGGCTAGGAGAAACCTGGTGCTAGGGAAATTCCTAGGAACCCACAAGGATGAAGCCAGTGGTGTCGATCTGGTGTAGGTATGGATGTTCACACAGGTTTATGGGAAGAAGTACAGAGCCACCTCAAGGCTGATTTTAGCCTTTCCAGTTGCAGGAGGACTCAGCTTCTCTTAGACTGAGAGATGAGCAAAGGGTCCTTTTATTCTAATACAATTCACACTTGTATCAAGTCAATTCTGATACCAAAGTCTTTGATCTGAGTCCCCCAGAGGGACAAGACCAAATGCAAATTCTCAGCTAAGAATACCACAGTTTTCTGGGAGTCTTTTAAACTAAGCTTTTATAGGCTTTGATCCCCCAGAAAGACTCTCAGATAAGACTTTAAACAGAATATACAGGGGCAGCAGGTAACAATCACAAAAGGCAGATCAAAAGCTAGAAAATAACACTCCAGAGTCAAGTCTGCTGCAGAAATCTGTGGGGCCTCATTCCATACCCCAACTAAGACCCCGAGCAATAGTGAAGAGTGTGCCTGATCTTCCACTGTAATCAGATTGGTGACTACACTAATTGTCATCATAGAGCCTTCAACCAGTAACTGATGGAAACAGATGCAGAGATCCACAGCCAAGCACTAGGCAGAGCTCCTGGAGTCCAGTTGAAGAGAGGTAGAAGGGATTATATGAGCAAGAGGGAGGGTTTCAAGATCGTGACAGCGGAACCCACAGAGACAGATGGCCTAAGCTAGTGGGAGCTCACAGACTCTGCACAGCTAGGAAGATGACATGGGATCAACTTAGGCCCTCTGCATCTGGGTGACAGTTGTGTAGCATGGTCTTTTCTAGGACCCTTAGCAGTGGGACCAGAACCCGTCCCTGACACATGAGCCAGCTCTTTGGAAAATATTAGCTATAGTGGGATGCCTTGCCTAGCCTTGATGCAAGGGGGAGGAGGTTGCACCTGCCTCAGCTAGATATGTCATGCTTTCTCAATTGGCATGGAAGGCATTATATTTTCTGAATGGAGATGGAGCAGGAGTGGATGGGATTGGGTAAGAGGGAGGTGGAGGGAGAGAACGAGAGGAGAAGAGGGAGGAGAAACTGGGGTTGGTATGTAAAATAAATAAATTAATTAAAATTTAATTTGCACAAAAATAGAAACCAGGATAGTGCATTTTAAATAAATCTTTATTTTAAAGACATAGATTTACTTGTTCTTTTTAAAAGTTATATCTAAAAGTCATTCTGAGAATCATTAATATAAAGGAGCGGAGAACATGGGTTAACGTGTTTGTAAGGTTTTTTATTCTAGTGTGATCATGCCCTGGAGTTCACACCACAGTGTGGCTCTGAAGGGATTTGAGTGTTGGGTCTTGTGATGTTGACCCTGCTCTGCTCCCTTTCCCCACTTCAGACCTTCTTCCTCACCATCAGGCAGCTCACATCTTGGGGCAGGAGGCTCTGAGACAAAGGCACAGTGGTCGCTTCACTCCTTGGCTACTTTACGTTGCCATCCATGTTACTGTGGCTGGAAGCAAAGCACACATTGCATGAATTAGAAAAACTTCAGCAAGGTGGGTTTGTCACAGTTCCTCCCCGGGAGCACCCACCCTTCAAGGGCACTAGCCGTGTTTAAAGCTCATGAAGCAGAACATCTACCCTGAACAGGAGAAGGTTGTCACCTACAAGCAGTTATCACCTCTAGCCACAATCCACAGGGCAGAACACTTAGTCAAACAGTGAGCTGTGTGTTGTTCCACAGCTGACATGAGTGAGGACTCCAGTTCCTTCTTGGCTTCCCAGTGGGCAGTTCAGGGTGATGCTGTGGGACAAGGGTCTTGTCCACTAAAGACCTGTCACTTGTATTGATTTACTAAAATGCTGAGTGGCCAGTAGCCAGGCAGGAAGTATAGGTGGGGTAACCAGAACAGGAGAATTCTCAGAAGAGGAAGGGCTCAGTCTACAGTTATCACCCAGACTCAAAGGAAGCAAGATGAGAATGTGTCACTGCTAAAGGTACCAAGCCACATGGCGAACTCAGAAAAGAATTATGGGTTAATGTAAGATGTAAAAGTTAGTTAATAAGAAAGCCTGAGCTCACAGGGCAACCTCTGTGTCTGTGGGAATGAATGGCTGTGGGATCAGGCGGGACAGAAGTCTCTGTCAACAGGGTGGGAGTGTGACACCATCGTACCTGATCCCGGACAGGAATGGCATCACCGCTCCCTGACCAATCCTCAAAATCGTCAGCTGGCTCTGTTTGGGTTTTTTCCTCGTCTTCAAACATTCTGAATACAAGTTCATTTGTCTCTTTCTTGAATTCTTCTGGAATCTTGATGGAAAAAGTAAATAAAACATTGTAAACCAACAGACTAACTATGAAAGTGTGAAGTGAAGAAGCCCAGAGCTAAGCCGTCTGAGCCACACTCACCAGGCCGTCAAAGACGTTTACATGAGGGTTGACATTGTCAACCTCCAGGCTATCTTCCTTATTGCCCTGTTCAATCTTCTTCATAAACTCCTCCCACATCACTCTGCTCTGTTCTTCTCCAACCTAGAAATGGCATAAGTGACAGGGTTTCCTTCATATTAAGTCCAAACACAAGCCAACCAATTGGGCTTGCTGTGACAGATAAAGAGAAACCAGGAGAGGGATCTCAGGACACTACAGCCAGCCATTCTCCATACCCTGTATTTCAGCAATGGAAGCCATCCTGTGTTCATAGTACACAACTTTAAACAGTTCCTTGGTCATGGTTGACCACTATGACCTCCTTTATTCCTATGTATTCCAAAGAAAAAGAACTAGTTCTGACATCCCTTTGGAGAGTTTCCACATTACCAACCGTCTTCTCATTTGTTATCGTCGCCTCTTGATCTTTGACCTCCAGAGTGCCATCAGGAGATTCAGCAGCTGAGGCCACTGCCAAGCACAGGATGACTAGGAAGACAGCAGGATTCATGTCTCAAGTGCCTGGAGGAAAAAGGGAGAAATCCCAGTCTATGTATGTCAAAGTTACTGAAGTATTTCCTTCTTTACTGATAAATTAAGGCACAAATGGTGGATCGAGATTGTTTGGACTAGTCTAAGCATTTACCTAAGCAATATACAAAAGGATAATGTTGTGGCTTGTTTAAATAAAACACATGTAGGTCTTCATTAGGCTAAACACATGAGTAGCTGCTCATGGCTGCTCTAGGCATGGAAACAGTAAATAATGTGAGTTTCACTTATCAGACAGATATTTATATATCCCATGATTCCAAAAGTTGTAACTGAGGATATAAGGTAGAAGGGACCTAGGATTTGTACAGAGTAAGGTAACTTCAAGAGCTGAGGGACACTGAACATCTTCTTCCAGCTTATTGCATAGCAGGAGTTACCCTATGTCTTGGACCCTCCCTCCTGAATAATAAGTCTAACCTCTCCTTTCTTGAGAACCTAGGAATGACAACATCTACTTCTTCCTCTGACACACAGTTGTCTCTGTGCCCCCTGAGTCTCTGCCTACTGCCTCACAGAGGAAGGGGTTCACAAGGACATGTCACTGGAAGGCAGAGCCACTAGTATGCGTGGAATAAAGAGGAGACCACTCTTAGCCAAACTTTGCATTCTTCAGTTTACCTTCCCAAGAAGATGCCTGGTTAGAGCCATGCTGCTTGGTGTTCTGTCTGTACAGGCCAGAAGAGACCAAAGTTTTAACTTGTTTTAATATGGGAAAAGGTAATTTATCTGAATGAGAAGCACTAGGCTGCCATTGTGCAAGGGACAAATGATACTCCCTGTGACCAGGCTAGACTTGTACTCACAGGGATCCAGCACAAAGCTGGATGCCTGCGGGGCCTGGTTGACTCGTTTGATCCTCCACTCATCCTCCCCTGCTTCTCACCAAGACTCCTAAGATTTCCTCATTCATGATGGGTCTGCCCCATTCTCCAGGGTGTCTCTCCAGGGATCTCCCCAAGTTCCCAGTCTACTTTGGCAGAGCCAGGACTCACCTGAGATGTCCAATGTTGTACTTGTGCACTTCACTGACTCAGCTCCTCAGTGGTTCCTGGGCATCCAGAATGTAGCCCAGCTGCACACCGTTCTGCTTTAAATTCCCAATCTCTGGCCATGAAGCCCCACCCAACAATCCTAATGTCTTGATGACTATCTGTGCAGATGACAGCCTTGGGCCCCAGGCTCTATCAGTCCAGATGTTTTCAGAAATTTGGTTCCACCCTGTCCTGGAGGATGGAGTGATGTGTTTTCATGGTCAGCTATGGGGCAGATGGCAATGGTCTTTTGTAGAGGATGCTAAGGAATGAGCCTTGAGTCCTAGGATCACTTAGCACCCCTCTATTTTGCTCGTGGGTTTTTAAGAAGCACGTGTTTTCAGACAATTTTGAGTGGATTTTCAACATAACCATGCTTTTAACTTTGAATAAGAAACACACCCTGGAGTTGTATGAGTCAGTATTTTCAAGTCTAATGTCTGTTGGTAGGAATACAGATCCTAGGATGCTTCCTCAGCATATGGGTTGAATCCAGACGGGTCTCACAAAAAACTCTTAGGAGAGGGACTAGAGCGATAACTCTGTAGTTGAGTATTTGCTGGTCTTATAGGAGACCCAAGTTCAGCTTCCAGGATCCTCCTGTGGCCCCAACAATCTTTAACTCTAGTTCCAAGGAATCCAATACTCTCTTCTTCTCTCTTTGAGCACTGGACACACAAATAGTGAAGGCAAAATGCACACACACATAAATCAAAATTAAATAAGAGATTTTAAATAAAGAGAATAGTTAGAGGAAGGCTGTCTTAAAACCAAGATGGTCAAGATCAAAGCCTTGGGTGGGACAATGGATGAAAGGATGGGATGAGGTCTTCTGTGAAGCCTCCACTGGTTGCACATCTTGCCTAGTCTCTTTGAGCAGAGATACTTGGACCTCTCCTGTCTTTAGCAACTGATTAATGATATAAGAATTATTTGTAAAGGCTGTGTTAATTAATGGAAAGGGGTAAATGAGAAACATGGAAATTTCTTCAGTTTTACTCTCTGGGTTCTGCTGTATGGCAACCTAGTGTCTATCTTGAAATTTAAGTTAAGAACCTCAATGGTAAAACTTCATGAACTTCAAAGTTAAAATGTAAAGTAGAAAGAACTTAAGACAGTTTTAGGTAGAAGAAATCATAAGTATATAACAATAACCATTAGTTACTGCAACCCAGAACCTAGAAACAGAGGTCTCCAGGAGAGCATGGCCACCAAATCAACTAAGTGGGGCTCTCATGGGTTCAGAGAGACTGAAGCTTGCTGCTTCAGGGCCTACGTGGGTCTGTACCAAGTACTCAGAGTATATATCTGTGAGTTTGGTGTTTTAGTGGGACTC